>NW_021620885.1:3421762-3503752 GCF_004785775.1 Grammomys surdaster
AGAAGAACAAGAAGAAGAACAAGAAGAAGAACAAGAAGAAGAACAAGAAGAAGAACAAGAAGAAGAACAAGAAGAAGAAACTCCTAATGGAAATAAGACTAAAAAGAAGCTTTGGGAAAAAAAAAAACATTTCTCCTGTTACCAGTCTAGGAGAAGAAACAAATAAAAATAAAAACTCTAAAACTAGGCTCTTGCAGAAAGTGAACAATCTTCTATTGTTTACCATATAAAATTGAGATCTGTGTACTCTAGTAGGTATACTCTAATACTTCTATTGTAGGAACCCCAATAGTGTGTGTGTATGTGTGTTATATCCAGCATCAATCAACAGAACAAACAACACAATGATAAAGAGCAAGAACGGGAGTTCTGCTCACAGCTACACATGCTCAGTTGGAATGCCTCATGTGGTGTTAAGATCTGTGTGTAATGAGTTCTTATATTGAGGATTTGGTATTTAAACCACAGATATTCATGACGGTGACTGGTAAAATATAATTCAAGTAGCCATTCACCACTCATCCATTTGCTGTTGGAACTGAAAACTTATCCAGCCACTTGGAAATGACTGTGGTGGTTCTTTGGGAAGATGGAAATTGATCTATGTCAAAATCAAGCTATACAGTTCTTGGGTACACACCCAAAGCACACTTCATCCTGCCCGGAGACACTGCCCAGCTACTGTCATTGCTGCTCTATTCATAATAGGCAGAAATTGGAAACAATCTAGATGTCTGTCAAAAGAATGGCTAAAGAAAATGTGGTACATTTACACAATAAAATATTAACCCACCATTAAATAAAATGAAATTCATTAGTAGATGGATGGAACTAAAAAGAATCACCCTGGATGAGGTAACCCAGACCCATAAAGACAAATATGGTATAAATTCTTTTATATGTGGATGTTAGCTGTTAAGCAAGTCACAACCCATAGAACTACCAAAGTCCTGTATGGAGTAAGTGGCTGTGGTGGAAGATTTTTACTAGGAATGGAAAACAGAACAGATAATTATGGATGAGGGGGAGGAACTGTAATAAGAGGGGATGGAGAAAGAGGAGGACGAAGGAGTGTGTGTGGGGGGTGTAGAAGTCATCTGTAAAAGCAAAAGTGGGAAGGTCAGTAAGGCACCACTGGCTCCTGTTATTTTTCGAAGAGTCCTGTTCTACCTTGCATGGCTTTCTATCTATCTATGGATGGAGGACACCAAGGAAACAAGGCCTTCTAGACCCAGAAGCACCACAGACACAGGAACTCGCAGAGACTGAGGCAGCATGCCCGGTCTGCATGGGTCGGTACCAGATGGGGTTCTAGAGCTAACAGAAGTGGACACATATCCTCTTCCCTAACCACGAAGCCATCTCCAGCAGATGTCACTTGAAAATGGAAAATTAATTTTCTTCAAGGGAATCTCAATGTCAAAACAAACTATTTTAAGGATAGGCCACATGCCCAGCAGTAAATGGCCAACAGAAAATGAATTCAATGGCATCTTTGGAGGTTTCCTATCTCATAATGTTGTATTGGGACTTTAAAAAATACATTTTATTTTTATGTTTATTTATTTATCCTAGGTTTTGCATAAATATTATGGCTTCCCGTTTTGTACTTTCTGGAATGAATGTACAAATGAGTGTGTCTCTCCATGTAAGTCTGTTTTATTTTGTTTTTGTTTGTTTGTTTGTTTTTATCTTCTCTTGTTTTTATTCCTCTTGTAGAGGAATTTTAATCCAGCAATATGGCTGCTGGCAAGAGAACACATCAAAAGACCTTCTAGGTCTATATTATCTGGAATATACACACCTTTAACCCCTGGAGACTGAGGCAAGCAGATCTCTGAGTACAAGGCCAGCCTGGTATAGAACAAGTTTCAGGAAAAGAAAAGCTTAGGTCTAAGAGTGGTGATACTTGCTCTTAATCACAGCACTCAAGAGACAGAGGCATGTGGATCTCTGAGTTCTCATTAGTCAGCTCCATTGAGTCAGTGAGTTGACAGGCAGTGCAGGGGAGTTGAGTTTGTGGCAGTTCAATTATTCACAGTTCAGTAGCTGGTATTCAGAGGCAGTTTTTACTGAGTCGGTTTTATGGAGACAGGTTGCAGAGAGAACAAGCTAGACAAAGGTGAAAACAGAATGAGCCAGAGAATGAGAAGGAGCCAGAAGATTAGAACAGATGGGCAGAGTTAGTTTGAGGCCAAGCAGAGCAATTCAATCAGAAGCTAAGAGAAGCCAGATTTAATCAGGCAGCTTTGAGAGGCAGCAAGAATGGCTGAATTAAACCAGCCAGTCAGAACTCAGAAAGAACTAGAAAGGGTGAGCTTATTCAGCAGTAAGTCTTGGAGGTTGAATTATTCTAGGCCTAGGTTAGCAGACAGAGGCTGGAAGCTGGAGCCTTCAAAGTCTGGGCTTGTAGAAGATTTGATTGTACAGGGGCTGGAAACTTCTAGGCCGAGGGATAGTTAGAACAGTGGAAAAATACTCTGTACTCTGCCCAAGCCATGAATATGCACAGCTTGGGTGTGGCTCTCATCTCGTCCCATTGAAGGAGGCAAGTTAAAGTTACTATTACACTCTTGGGCTTCTGTTTGTTTGTTTTGTCATATTCCAATTTGTTTCTGTTTTATTTTATTTTATCACTATGCCTTAGGTGTCTGTTTTCTGAGGAGAGACGGAAAGCATGTGGATTTGAATGGAAGGTAGGGAGGAACTGTGGGCAGTAGAGAGGAAACCATAATTAGAATATATTGTTTTAAAAAATATTTTCAGTAAAAGGAGAAAAATAGAAAAAAAACCCCACAAGTAGTTCATGTGCTTTTTGATCAGAAATTAGATAGAAGGGAGACAACACTCTCTATTTATTTTCTTTTTACTTTGATTTACAAAGAAAAATGAAAAGGGAAATCAAAGGGAATGGAAAGGGATGTGTGAAATCAAAGGGGGTGTATGAATGGGGTGTGTGTAATGAGAGGATGGGGATGGAAGGGATAACATAAGGTAGTCATGATTGGCAGTGTAGCGGAAATGCCATAACTAAACCCATTCCTTACAAATCAATCTGAAAAACCAGAATCTGTAGAGAACTTTGTCATGCAGCTAACTCTCAGCAATGACCTACCATGACAGAAGGAGTGTTAACATCCTCTAGGAAATAGTCATGACCTAGAAACTTAAGCAGAAACTTTTATTTTCGGTATTAAGAGGGAAGTTTATCTAATAAAGTAGCACTGTGGCTACTGTGTGTCAAACTAATTGAGCTGGTATTGAGTTGGTGTCTCCCTTGACCCCTGGTATGCACTTTAATCTCTCAGGATGTACAAGAGGCCATAATAAAACACTGGGTAGAATCAATGGGAATCATATGATACGGGCTTTGATCGACAGATTATCCACATTCTCTAAGACAGTGTCTTAGCTCTTTGTGAATTTGTTGACTCTCGGGGAAAAAAAGCTCTGAAGGTACTGGTTTCTGTTCATTTGGTGGCATGAGTGTATCTTGACTTTGACATCATGGAAACATGAATCCGAATGCTGTTGGGCTATTTATTTACAGAAAAGTCTTCTCCACCTGCTCCAATGAAAGGTGTCACACTTAGATGCACTTAGGTGTATAAACTATCACATGTCAAGTAACAAGCACAGTGATTGGCCTTTGGTAAATGTTCATTGATAATTATCACCAACAAGATCATTAAAATAATACCTAGTAAGTATTAAAACAAGTAATAGACCCCATCTTTTTGTCTTGTAGCATTTATATTCTGTTTTTCTCTTCTGGTTTTTTTTCTTCTTTATTCTGAGATATATGTAAGTAGTTTCCCCATACTCTCTCAGCTTCTATCCTGGTCTGTGTGCTTTCCCTTTTTCCCGAGGAAGAAATGATGAAAATATTCCTTTCTGACAGAATCAGGAAGGCTCAACAGATGGCATACCTGAGACAGTTGCTTTATAAAAGGAAACCCGTCAGGATCCATCCTCCTGTGAGGCTCTCACCTCATAACAGTTCTCTAGGGGCCAGAGCCATACTTCAATAGTACATTTATTTAAAAATCTTTTAAAAATGCTCCTTTTTTGTAATTGTCTTCAGAACCTTCCCAATATCCTTTGAGAAGGCCCATTTTTATGGATGAAGGTTCACTTCATGTAAGAAAGAGGAAACTTTCTTGAAACCAAAATTAGTATAGTGAGTTAGCTATCTGGGTGATGCTGTTTTAGTAAAATGCAATTTGTAACATATCAGTATGATTAGCTTTCATGGGTTTGGGACATTTTCAAGGGAAAGTTCTGTGATATTTTGTGTAAGTTTAAAATTCTGGAATCAATTAAAAATCTAAAGTTGTTTCTTTGAAGGAATATTATATCAGATGTTTTTTATCAAACCTTTGAATTTAGTTAAAATAAACATATTCCACACATGCTCATGTGTGCACACAAATCACTTTATACTTCTCCTGGACAAATCCAGACATGGTGAAATTCTCACATGCATAATAGATGAAGTAAGAAAAAATGTATGACAAATCTAGAAAATAGAAATGTTTACTATGGAGTAGGTAAGACTTCTCAATTTCATCATCTTGAGATGTGCAGTCCACATGTTATATGAAAGTACATAAGGCTTAATGGAAACCTTTATGATCTGAAAACTAGTTGATAACACTTGTAAGCCACGCTTAGATTGAATACAGATAATCTTTTTAGCTGGGTGCCTTATTCACCCAAACACCTTGTTAACTGATATTTTTGGCTGTACAATGAACATCTTTCATAACCTTGATGATTGCCAAGCTATACATGGTTCTGAAGTAATTTACAAACTATCAAAGGAAATTAAAATGAAGTTCATTATTATTGTGCATTTAAGCATAGTTTGGGTTTGCCTTTCAAAACTGATATATGTCCCATCTGCTAGCTAATTTTTGTCATTGCATGTGTATGAATGACTCATGCCTCTCCCCCCAAACAACCATGAAAGACTAAGAACATTGTTTAATGATTCCTATGCTTCTTCCCTTTAAAAACTGATTTTATGTTTACTATTTTTTGCCTGCATGTTTGTATGTATGTGCAGGATATGATGCCTGGTCAGAAGAAGATGTCAGGTCCCCTTGAACTCATGATGAAGCACCATGTGGGTACATAAATACCTGCGTCTTACACAACATCAAGTACTCTTACCTTCACAGTTATTTCTTCAGTCCCTCTGCTTAGTTTCTTGATACCTAACCTATTTTTAAGCCACCTCTATGTTAGGTCTGTCCTTCTTGTAATCTACATCTTTGCAACATATCTGACTGAAAGGAACGTTGACAGGTTTGACTAGAAGGGCATTGCCCTGAATCTCAACGGGGACATTCCCAAACATATAAAATATTATTAAAGTCCCCTTCAATTACTGGAGGTCAGGCCTCTATCCCCACCTTCACAAGATTAGGATTGCCACAGCCCTTCTATACCTAGAGAAGGGAGATGTCAGGGGCAGCCCTGCTTATACTCTGAAGGCCTAAAATCAGCCATAGGCCTAAAATCAGCAATAAGCCTGTCATACATGTGTACTAACACCAAGTCTTGGGTCTCTGTGGAAAAACATTGAAACAGATGGCTATAAGCTATGGTAAACATGAAGCTTTTGTGGAAATTTACCAGCCTGAGTTGTCATAGACCTTGTAAATAGGTAGCCTTGGCAGATAATATCAACTTAGATAAGGACAAGTGAATCATACGCAGAGTCATAGTGGTCTGTCCCCTGAACCTTCACCCAGCTGATACCCGGTTCTGAAAGATATCTGTATTCTACTTGAATACCCATGCTCCGGTGTCATCCCCTTCCCCACGTCCTGCCTTTTTGTGTTTATAACCCCTGTGTGTATAAGCAAAAATTACGATTTGATTTAAAAAATAAAAAATAAATTAAAATAATATTATTCCCTTTCTGTAAACTTAAACATTCTCAGCTTTATTATATATTTATCCCAAAAAGCTTAAAATAAAACATCAAGAGTTTATATAGTTATCCCTGCATCCTGAAGCAACCATTAGGGATCTTTATCACTCTTTATCTTTATTGTCAATGCTACTTTATGCTATCACAAGATTCATGCAAAGAATCCCATGTTCTCTGCATAAACAGTCCTATTTATTTATTTCCTATCTCCATCCACATCATTCTCTCATATCCTCAAGGCAATCAGTGCCTCTTTCCAAAGATAACCACAGAATGGTGCCACAGGGGAAACAAATCCCAAAAAGATATGGCCCAAACTATCCAACCCTTGGGCTCACCAACTCATTCATGACCTAGTTAACACTTGTTTTCCTTGAGCATCTTTCAGTCTCAGACTCTGAGCAAAAAGGAAAGACAGACTTACTCAATATTAAGGTATAGCATCACAGAATTTAGGAAGCCTAGAAATGCATGGGAATTGGAAGGCAAGAAAAGAGCAGAAGATGAGGACTTCCAGCTGAGTAGTTCATTAGAAGCCAATGTGACCTCTGAACCATGTCCATGAACAAAAACTCTAAGAGCTTCTGCTTCCTATTTGACCAATAGGCCATCCTTGCACTGACCTCATTCATGTCTTCTCATTCTGGAGAAATGAAGTCTATTGTTCATTACTGAAGACTTCCTGGTGGCTCAAGGATCCTTCTTTCATGTTGCTGGTCAGGGGTTTCCTGGACACTCTAAAAACATGCAAGCTATTGCTCATGCTCTTGGTTATCACACATAGATGGAAGATAAATTCCTATTGCTGGACACCAAGCAGGTAAGGTCCAGAGGCTCCTGATCGAGAACTGACCTAAATGCTGAATGAAGACTAACTTTCATGGTATCCGAAAGCAACATGAAAGCTTCCAAAGGAGGGAAAAAAGCAACAGTCCTATCCAGCTGTGATGCCCATTAACCACAACAATGACCAGCATGACACAATAACCCAGAGGGTGCAGTAGTGGCACACATACCTTGGTGGTAACAGCAGCTCTCTAATTGGACTCAAGACTCACTCAACAAGAGGGAAATCATGCCTGGTACTGGAAACTACCCAGGGCTAGTGATGTCATGGATCTTGGAAGAGAGCCAACAACCACTACTTACTATAGTTTCATGATCCCTAACTACATTCTAAAATTTTAGTCCTTATACACAGAGATCAGTGTAATTCTTTCCCCACCTTAAGGGAACTTCTCTTAGCAAAAGACAGAGACCACTATAGAAAAGCATGATCAATCGAAATGCAGAGTTATAAAGCTCAGTCTCAATGGATACATCTACAAAAGAACTCTCACACCTAAGGCTTTGTGGGCATTGCTGAAGAGCGGGTGGAAAGCCAGAGGGTCAGAGAGATTGCTCTGAGACTGTGTCTCCTTGTGATGTTATAAGCTCCACCCATAACTTCTCACCAACATGACTACCTAAACATGAGCTGAACAAAGGCAGCAATTGATGTTCCAAAGTAGAAGAGGAAGCTCCAAGAGGCCTCAAATCCCACAAAAAGAACTATAGGCAAACGAGGAACCCTGAGAACAGGAGAAATAGTCTTTCCCAGGGAAGAGGACACTAGTTGTTTATCCAGTGCCAGATGGTCAGCCCTACAAGTGACAACATTCATACAAGTGACATTATACAGACTGAGAAGGTTATATTTAGAAATATTTATGTGTATACATACATATATACATGTAACAACAATTAATGAAAAAAGGAAACCATGAATTTGTAAGATAGCAAGGAAGGGTATATGGGAGAGTTTGAAGGAAGAAAAGGGAAGAGGAAATATGTAATTATAATCTCAAAAATAAAAGAACAATGTCAACAAAGAAAGTCAAATGAGAGAGAGAGAGAGAGAGAGAGAGAGAGAGAGAGAGAGAGAGAGCCCGTGACTAAATCTGGACCTTGCAAAGGCTGGGCAAAGGCTGTGATTGAACCCTTGAGAAATCTTACTGAATGAAGGAAGGAAAGCTATGATATTTCATAACCAGCTCATGAGTTTCATGACTTCTTCATTTTCTTGTATTGTGTTTATCTGTAGTGCTGAACATTGAGTAGAGGATCCCATGCATGCCAGGCAAGGATTCTACCATCAGCCCTGATTATTGTAAAGTCAGGCATTTCATTCCTTTCTACAGGTGGTACAAACCATGTGCTTCCTGGAAACTTCAGTTTCACCTTTCCTTAGACTTTAGCATTTAGCTCTTGCTAAGTCCAGTTTATTAAGATCCCCAGGAAAGCTGATAGAGAGAAACGGAAAAGCTATTATCATGCATCTTCATCTTTAAACACCACATTGTTCACACCAACACACTGAAATATTAAGACACTTTTCTTGACAACTTCTTTTAGACAATAAAAGAATTCTTCTGCCTTTTTCACTTGTATGAACTATAATTTTCTTCCGTGTGTGGGTTTGTCTACAAGCACAGGATTTGGTTCCTTCGTTTGTTTTTGCATGTGTGAAATTCAACTGATAATTTAAATAAGAATAAAAAACCATCTCTGAACACTGGTTTTGAGTTTGAGATTCTCAACAGTCCTATCTGTATCTTGTTTTCCATGACAATCTAGTGTCTGTCTCACTGTCATAAGTAACAAATGAGCAAAGGTATACAGGATGAGTTGGCTAGTGTGAATATAGTTAATGAACAAATAATAAATGGCAGCTTTGCTTGTGCGGTTGTATCTTTATCCCATAGGTTGAGGACCTTGAGTTGGCAATGTATTTATCTTTTTAAGTAGTGAGAATGAGCTAGTGAGAATGGCCTGTGCTTATAAGTAGATAAAGTATGCAGGGAACTGTGGAAAATTTGTTCATTAAGAAGGCTAGCAGCAACTTGACTTCAAGTATATTGCCCTGAATGGTTTTTTATAGTGGTACTAGAAAATGAATCCAGCACTCTGACATGTTAGACAAATGTTTTAACACAAAGCTCCATCCGTAGCTCTCTACTTTTTCTCTTTAATGCCAAAGGGATTCCCAAATAACTTGATTATTTAAGCAAATATTGTTTGAAGAACTTTGAAGAGATATTATAAAAGGGAGACAATCAAACCGTATCCCTTTCTGTTACCAGACACTCCCACCTGGTTGTGACCAGTATGTGAAGAGCCACCTTTGATGAGGAGAGGGAAAACTAGGATTTAAGCAAGGATGGGGCCACAGAGGGAAGGAGGAATCTTCTTAAGGTCAAGACTTCTTGTCACCAAACTTCTTCCATATGAGAGCAATCAACTGCTTCAATCTGTTGTTGTGTCTTGTCTCTGTTACTAGTAAATAGAACTCTTATTGCTATCCGGAATAAACCTGTCATCTACATTTAGGGAGTAGTGTATACTGTTAGTCTGTTGCGACACACAGTCCTCTGGGAGTGATAAAATATTACGAATCATTTCCAGCAGGTTTTGTAAAAGTAGATGTACCTTCGGAGTGAAAATAAAGTTTTCAAAGAATTGAAAATGAAGGAAACCTTGTCTTACATGATCAATGATCAGAAGAATATTCAAAGAGACTTTCCAGAAAAGCCCTGTTACCCTCATCGAAAAGGCTCACAGAAGGAACAGAATATGCTAATCAAGAGAAAAACAGTGAGGTCCTCCTCATCTGACATCTCTCCCCTTTGAATTAATAGCCACTTTTACCAAGCTAAGAATGGAAAATAACTAGGCAAGAAGGCTCCACCTATGAGCATATTCTTATTGCCAGAAATTCATACACACCACACACACACACACACACACACACACACACACACACACACACACTGACCCATCACATCCTGAATCTTGACTATGTTTTCCTCATATCTGTTAGTCCTTGCTGATTTTAAGTCAAAGGTATTAAAAAAAAAAACAACCTAGTACCATTCGCTCTTTTTTCTCTTTGAAGTTTCAGGCACTATAATTCAGTTATTTCTTGGCTCATAAACTTGGCAGGGCTTTCTGAAGAAAAAAAAAAAGTCGTCTCATTGGCAGAGAGGTTTCTCATATGCTGACAGTTTAGCTTATATGAAATCGCTGAGTAGAAGGAAGGAGAAAACTAGGATTGTAGGGGCAACAGGAAGCAGACAACACTTCATAAACGAATCCCAATACTGAGTTTTGCTTACCTAGGAAGAAGAGGAAGGCCCCGCTAAGGCAGCATCCAGCGACCTCTCACTAAAACTATTTATTCAATGTGATTTCTCCTCTGGATGGAAAGTGGTCTTGTCTTCTCCAAGCCTTTCCTTAAGTACCGTTTCAAAGGTAATTCTGCGGTGCCACGTTGTGAGCAGCCTTCTCTAACCCTTTTTGGAGAGAAACACAGCTGGAGGCTTAGGACCACTTAAGAAGCCTCACACTCAAGGAGCCCTTCATCTCAAAACAAATCTCTTAAAAATATTCCTTGGAGCAAATCTTTGTAGACTGTTCTGCCTGACATCTCATAAAGACTGGGGAAAAAAGGAAGCTTCGTGCACCTCGGAAGAGAGAGCGTTTCCATCGCTGCGCTTGAAGCACATGGAAAATATTAATTAGCTAAGTCCTTGAGTACACAATGAAGGAGACATCTGCCCTTGTTTTCTCCGTGCTAAATCCTTTTCCATGCTTGCTATAACTAAGAAAAAAATCACAGGAAGTAAAAATGGCTCAAATTAAAAACACACTGTTTCACACAACATCCTGTCCTGCTTAACGGTGCCATAATTCCATACACTGTAAATAATTAGATAGGGGTATTGTAAAATTAGCTCCAATTTGCATAGTAATGCTTTACTCTTATAATTTAGTGACTTCATTTGCAGGAATTTAATAACAATTCAGCTTACATTTTTCTGCTTTAATGTATTTTATACAAATAATATTAAATTTTTAAATCACTAGATTCATCAAAGGAAGCCAGAAAAGGACACTGCAATTTACAGGTGTAATATTGCACCTGATATGATAATTCTAGGCTTCTTAAATCAAAAGTTGGTCACTTTCTCTATGGATTCTTGATTTCTCTGCTTGGGACTAAGAAAAAAATCTGAGATTTTTTGTGGGGCTGTCGCTTGTGCGTGGGCATGGGTTTTGTTGGGTTGAGTTGTGGTTCCTGCTCATCTGCCACTCGAGGCAGCTGGAACCATGGCTCAGAGGGCAGAAGCGTGGGAATTTGACTGAGTTTACTCCACACGGTGCCGGGTGGACGTCGGGCTCTGAGAAGTCGCAGAACTTTGCTCCTGGTGTGGGAAGATCACAGTCTGAGACCCACGGGGGCAGAGCTCGTGGGTGGGGACCCCTGGGCAAGAAGGCATTCGGGGATGGACTGGTCTCAGACTCCTAGGCTCCCAGGCACCGTTGGGAGCCGTGGAAGAGTTGAGATTGGGGGCATATGGGCTGGACCAGCCCACAGCCAAGAGGGATGAGGGAGAGAAGCTCCGGAGGTACCCTGCTGGGTAGTGAAACTCTTGGTCGCAGCGACTCACTTGGCTGGGTCATGGCTGGCTCGGCTAGCTTGCTTGAGTTGGCAGCCTCCATGACTGGAATGCAGAGAGGTCCTCTGGCGGGAGATTAGGCAGCGGCTCATTGGTTGAAGACCCCCTCTGTAGTTTATTGTCATGGAGGAAAGTAAACGAAGCTGTACCTCGTGTTCTCAGGGCCGGCCTGAGGTTAAATACCTTTTGCAAGTAGGAGGAGGGTCTGGGAAGGAACGCTTAATTGACTATGTCCCCTGGCCTTTAGGTATCTCATTCATATGGAGATCTCTTGAGGCTCTGTGGCCTGTAGTTATGCCCTCTACCTATGCTACCTGTGCTACGTGACCTAAGGCCACAAACCTTTCTTTGGGAGGGGCTGTGGATAAATGAAAGGAACCAGGGCTCAGTAGCAAGGCCGAACTCTACCATCCCATTAGGGTTACCAGGGTTCAAAGCCTGCACTTGACCAAGTACCCAGCTGCCTCTCACAGCCCTACCGCCCCACAATTTTTGATGATCTAGAGCAAAGAGAAATATACCTATTTGTATTCCTGAAGACATCTGAAACAGCCTAAAATATCTTGTGTGCACTTTCTCATGACATTTTCCCTCAGGAAACTATTGAACTTAACCCTAGAAACATTTTAAAAATTATATCTCAAGTTTCAAACCGATCTTTTTTTTTTTTTAATTTAAGGCTAGGAGAGCAAATTATATTTAAAGGTGGTTTTTATAGTATTTATCATCTCAGATGTTAATTCAATGGACATAACCTTTACCATCTTTTGAATTTATAGTACAATTTTACCTGATGAAAACCAAATTGTCATCTATAGGCACTGCTTTTATCCAAGGCTTTGTGTTCCCATGGCTATTGGGTCAAAGATGAAATCATTGCAAGTCCCAATCAATGCTTTCTTTGGAAAAAATTTCAATGATCACCATTAGAAGAGTTCGTTTCTTTTTCACAAATAAAGCAAGTAGTGATTTTCATAAAAAATAATAAATACGATTAGCTGTGCACACAAATATCCTAGTTTGTCAATGTAGTTAGTTACTATGAAAGTGACTCTTCCTGACAGTACTGGTTATTGAAAATTCAAAATTTTGAGAATCCTGGTGATGCTTCAGATATCCTCAGTTCTCCACAACTGTTCCATCCATGTGAATTACTGGATAAGGGAGGCACTTGCCAGCTGGAACTGTATGATCCCAGAAGATAAGCATCCATTCCAGATTGCACAGGGGCAGGGTCTGAGTTCATTACAGTTCTTTTAATACGCCAGCTTGGAGGAAGCACAACTTGGCCTGGTGAACAAATTGTCCCTTACAGTCTCCCTTCAGCATAAGTTCTTAAAATTAAGTAAGGCCTCATGCGATATAACATGGAATAATTTATTTCAAAATAGTAGTCCTGCAATAAATATAATGGGGAGGATTATGGAAATTGGCTGCATCAGCCAAGTCAACACTGGTTCAATTTCTACCACTTTCTTAGGTAAATATGTTAACTGTACATTTTGATTTTCGAAATAACCGGTCTTTCCTTTAATATCACTGTCTCTGACTCGAGTTAGTACCACTGACAAAACTACTTCATTCACAGAACTTTCTAGAAAGTTTAGTCATTGGACACGAGTTTAGTTTGGAAAGTCCTGCATTTTTAAGAAACTGGGTTGCTACATAAAAAGCTTTATATCCCAAACATTCTTGTTTATTTAAAGGTATCTGTCACATTAGTAGACAGAAAGTAAATGACAAAAGAAGAAAATGATTACAATAGATTTCAAACCGTTGGAGGGGAAAAGCAGATGTAAGTGATGAAAATGTATATAAGGCTTAGTAGACAGACTGGTTTTATGTGTGCCTCACACATAAATCTTTCAATAGATGCATTTCTGTTAATCTTGTGTCAATGACTGGTATCTGCCATCAGCTTTTCAAGATGCAAACTTTCCCTTGAAGCGTCCTTTGTTTTGGTCTCTTTGGCTCACCACACATAAGCTGTCAAACAGCAACTCAAACATACCATGCAGATAAAACAACAATAATGTGGACTTAGGTGTGTGCTTTATGAATGTAACATTGTAAGGAAGACTACGACTGGAATCCTCCCAGCTTTGGCTATGATGCCAGCTGAAACTGATCTGGATCATTGGCCATAGACATCGCTCAGAAGCTTTTCTTGGTAGCAGCCACACCCCAGGAAGACAACTGAAAGGCACTCTAGGACTGACTTGAGAAAATAAGCCACTTTTTAAATTCATACCAAACCCATTTCCCCTAAAACAACACAGCAAAACAAGCAAACAAACAAACAAAAAAAAATTGTTGTATTAAAATTGTAAGGTTCTTGCAGAACACGAAAAGCTAATTTACTACTAGTAAGCTCATTTCAGCTACAAAATGAAATCTCATATGTTTGTCAGACACCTAGATCATGATTCTATTATTTTAATTTAAAATTTAAAAATTATTTTAAAGACATGTTGTTATGATTGTATAGCCTGGTCTTCTTGTGGTAGTCCTAAGAGTGGGAGTGGAGGCTGTCTTTGGTTGTTTTGTCTGCTTTTCTGGGACCCCTCTCCTCCTACTGGGTTGCCTCATCCAGCCAGAGTAGGAGGGAAGATGCCTAATCTTACTAGAACTTGGTCTGCCATGTTTGGTTGATATTTCTGTGAGGCCTGCCCTTTTCTGAGGGGAACAGAGGAGTGACTGGAGGGAGAGGAGATGTGTTTGTGGGGGTACTAGGAGAGGAACAAGGAAGGGAAACTGTGGTCAGGATGTAATATATGAGAGAATAAATTTAATAAAATTATAAATGAAAAGAATATATACTATCTGCAGCAACTCTTTATTTATTATTGTAAGTAGTTTATTAAAAATAAGATAAATACAATTCTTAAAAGAATATTTGCCATTAATAGAAAAACTCTGAGGTTTTCAAGGTCAGATTGATTTGCTATCTAGATTCATCACTAAGGGTAGTATATACAAGGGCCCCAAACTTTCAACAACCATAAAGAGGAATTTTTTTTTTTAAATCATTACTGTATACCCTCCGTTCTTTTCTGCTCAGTCCCATCTCTATCTTTTGCCACTGGTATTTAATGAATGACATGGTTGGGAAAATGTTTAAAGAGCCATCAAGAACAATAATGTGACTATTTGATACTGTGTACTTAACCAGCAGACAGGAAGCAAACACTGACTAGAAAAGGCACCACGCGTGCCGCTTGGACCGCTGTGACTGCTGTGGCCGCTGTGACCGCAGTGTCCGTCCGTCCATTTACGTGCCTGCTCTGGGGAAAAAGTTCATTAAGATCTCAGCTGAACAAAAGAAGACAGACAGTAATATTGCATGGCCTAGGTATGTTTTTCAGCACACATTTCTTCTCTCTTTCAAAAACATGTACGTGTTTTTGTTTAAATATATATGTAAATATATATGCATAAATAAACAATGAAAATTCATTTGAATTGATCATAATTTTGATTATGGCTATCTTGTTCTCACATAATTATTTTAAATTGTTAAATATGTAAAATATGTTAATTGCTAATATGTAGAAGTAACTTAAACTTGAGAAACAGGGAGAGAGAGAGAGAGAGAGAGAGAGAGAGAGAGAGAGAGAGAGAGAGAGAGAGAGAGAGAGCACGACCATGCTATGATGGGGCCTTATCTCAGCACTAGAGTGCTTTCGTTGCGTGTATTTAGGCCTTGGGTTAGATTCCAGTGCTGCAAAACAAACTTCAACAACACCCTGAATTCATTGCTTCAACCCAATTGAGGAGGGATGGGGAGTCCCAGCTGTGCAACGCAAGGTCGTCCTCTTTTACCCAAGCGCTACCTGTCGCATGCCCATGTATTTCCATAAAAGTTTGTGATATAGGTACAAGAATATAGAATGTCCGGTAAACAGAGATGGAGAACTAAGGCTTAAATTTGAGTCACCTAATACAGAAAGCATTGCTTTATACCCTCCCTGTTAATCTTTGTACTAGTAAGTGCTAGGGTAAAAGGCTAGCATTAATCCAGCTTTAAAGAACTGGCAGATTGTCTTCACCTCACTTGGAATCCAACAGAAAACAGTTGAAGACACTGCTGGTCCTCATGCCATCTCGGAGACAGTGCGTTGATGGGGTCGGGGCGCAGCTTCAAGAGTCCTTTTTCTTCAAAGCGTCCATGTGATTTGACCGGGCAGTTGCCGCTCAGTGCCATCGATTGGCTCTCTGGGCTCAGCTCCTCATTAAGAGCACCGGTATGTGGGCAGCCCCAGATCTACCCGGGGGGGACTTTGCTGAGCCTTCAGATTCCCAGATCCATAGCTATGAGGGCAAGTGGCTAAGTCTAGGAGGAACCCCGGAATCTGCATATTTAACCCGGGCTCTGAGACACTCGGGTATGTACTACTGGGCTCTGACCTTGAGAAATACTTAGACTCTCTAGAGGGCAAATGCCAGAGAGAAAAGATTTCATATGAGAGCACAAAGGTTATTCAAGGACAGAACAAAGAATATGAGGAAAGATTATGTATTCCTGGGGCAGAAGCAAAGTAGGGTTGAAAAAAATAAGTTTTTTCTTTCTTTCTTTCTTTTTTTTTTTCCTGAGGCTACTGCTGGTTTCTCCTAAAGAGGAAGTGTGCTGTGTGGTGGCCAGCTGTTCCCTATCTCCTTCAGGACGGATGATGAGAAAAGGGCCTTTAAACTGTAGCACATGGGCTTCAGATTGTGTGCAAGGAAGAAATTCCTGGCACCAAGAGTTGTTAAGTACTGATTTAGGTTATTAAGTAAAGCTGTGAAATGTTTTTTCTCTGGAGGTTTTCAAAACCAGTATAGATTTTCATCTATCTGGGCTGGCTAAGGTATTATCCTGCCCAAAGGCAGAAGGAATAGACTAGATAACTCTTTAAGCTCTTGAATGGCTCGTGACTCTAGGATTTATAACTAACAGCCATGGAGGTGAAATGTGAGCGTGGATGCTTTCCAGAGTGGGTGGCGGTGCCGAGTGTAACACTCAGTGCAACAGCCATTTCACTCGTAAAAGTATTTTTTAAATATCATTTCAATCTATGGAAATTGTCATAAGGTTACACACACACAGAGATGTACTTACACAGAGATGATGTACTTACACAGAGATGTACTTACACACACACACACACACATACACACACCACACAGACACAAACACACAGAAACACACACACACATGAACACACACACCACACAGACACTGACACACAGAAACACACACATCACACACACACATAGCACAGACACACACACACTATACAGACACAGACATAAAGAAAGACACACACACATATACCACACAGACACAAACACACAGAAACACACATACTCACACACATACCACACAGACATAGATACACACATGCACATACCACACAGACACACACACCATACAGATACAAACACACAGAGACACATACTCATGCATACATATACCACACAGACACTGACACACAGAAACACACACACACACACACACCGTAGACACAGACACACATACACCACAGACACAAACACAGAAACATACGGAAAGAGTAAGAGTCACACTAGAAAATTTATTGAGTACAGTTACAGCCAGCCTCTGTAGCAAGTGAGTCATTCACACCCCACCCAACCCCCCAAGTTCTGTGTGTGGAGGTGTCCTTACTCTGGGTATGTGTAGCTGAGAGAAGAAAGTCAGAGAAAGAGAAGTCCTCCCTTCTCCTCAAACTTCCAGGAGGCTGGCAGGTGATGCTTGTCCCCCTTCCCTTCAGCCCCTGAAAGCAAAAGCTTAATGGAGGCCAAGTGAGGCTGAGAGGCTGAGAGGACTAAAGATCCCATCCGTCACTAGCCCTACTCCTAGGACAAAGAGTCCACCCAAGCTAGGGCAGACTGAGAAGGCTGGAGTCCCTGTCTTGTGTGTCACAGACGTGTGGAGGTTGCACACGGGGAGGGACAAGTGTAGAGAACACCTTTTACTACAGTCTACCACCCATAGTCAGGCTGTCGCTTCAAGAGAGGCAGTTCACTGTCCTTTCTTTGAGCTGCAGTGTGGGTTGTGTAGAAGTTGTGCTCAGGGATGAGAACGGCTCTGGTGGAGAGGGTTGACTCTTTAGAATGGGATTGGAGTATTCTAGCTCTGAGAGTTTTGAAGACAATGATGACTCAGTGGGGAATAATTAAGAGGGTGTTAGTAGTTCCATAGAACACGTAACAACAAGTAAAACCCAGCGTAGCAGCCAGAAGTTTAACAGAGAGAATGTAGCCAGAGATAGCAGTGAAGAACTCTCCTGGAGCCACAGCCAAGTCAGGATGACTGAGCCCCTCTACTGGGCAGCTATGTAGAAGTAGTCAGAACAGGATTTGAGGGAGATTTAAAGTTACTCACACTGAGCACATGTCAATCAAAGCTGCTTGGCACAAGCACTAGATATTGCTGAATAGTAAGATGCTCTGGTTCAAGGGCCACACCTATAGAACAGCACTGAAACTCTGTCTCCTGCCAGGTAGGGAGACCATGCATGTCCAAGGTGGCGCCTTCTTGGGAGCAACCAGTGCTTTACAACTTCCTCCCTGTCTGATCATGGGGCAAAACCACCAACGCCCTGGAACTTTATAGCATTTCTTAAACCTCCTTCTCCATCCACTGGTGTTAGGATACAGATCTAACAGAATACAGGAGCTGAACATAAAAACTCTGACTTACAAGACTTACAAGTAGCTTTTGCATTAGAGAGGGTAGCCCTTGGGAAAGTAGACTAAAAAATAAAAAGGAGTCAAAAGACTTAAAAAGAAACATTAGGCTGTGTGGGTCATAGAAAGTGTGAAATGGGCCTCAAAGAATTAGTCCCTCACGAAATAGTTTAAAAAACAAACAAAAAAACAACAACAAAAAATCTCCAACCAACTAACCCAACCCAACCCAACCCAACCCAACCCAACCCAACCCAACCAACCAAATCAAGCACCATTGAGTCCCTGAGGGATTTAAGTTTCCAGAATTGCTTAAAAAATATTATATAATGTGAGCTTTATATTTTTTTAAAGGAGGGAATATTCAGGAGCCAGAAAAATGATACACATGTGTTAGAAAAATAAGAAATGATAGAAGTTGATTTTGGAGGAAGTATAATAATGGCATTAACAGACAGAGCCTTCATTGAATCTATTAAAAATATGTTCAGAGAATGAAGGGAAACCAGGTCTAGTGAACTGAAGAAGACACAATGATAATGTTTTGTTAAAGGAGTATCAAAAAAGACCAAACATTTTATTTTAAAAATCAAAAAATGGAAATTACGAAGTTAAAAAACAGAGGCTGGAAAGATGTTTCAGCAGTTAAAAGATTGTACTGCTATTGCAGAGGACCTGAGTTAAGCTCCCAGACATCACCGATATCTGGACTCCAGCTCTGGGGGATCTGACACCCTCTTCTGGCCATCTTGGATATTACACACATACACACACACACACACACACACACACACACACACACACCCCAACCAGGCTCAAAATTCATGGGGAAAAAGACCAAGCAGATAAAGCTACATCAGTCAAAGAGGGTAAACCACTAAGAGACAGAAGAGGTGTAAAAAGCTAAACCAATGTTTCAGAGAAATTGGGTACCACTGACTCTTTGACATAAGGTGATAGAAGTTTTCAATGTAGAAGAGAAAGAGGAAGAAATGAAGAGACAGGGCCAAAAATTTCCAAAACTGATTGTAAATTTTAATATATACATTCAAACAATCCAACCAATTCCAGTAGGAGAAATGCAAGAAAATCAATCAATACATCCACACATCACAACCAGAATGTTGAAGTACAGAATAAGTAAATGAAGAAGCAGAAGAAAAGGAAAACAAAAATCTTGAAATTAATGCCTGTCCAGAAAAACAGGTAAGTTTTTACCACATACCCCGGGGTGAGAAGGCAGGTAAGCATCAGAATCACATGTGAGAACTTAAAGAGAAAGGGACTTTCCCCCAACAACAGCATTCTGTAGGTTAGTCCTGTACTTATTGGAGATAATTTCTTTATTTTTCACCTTTCTGGCATCTTCTGACAATATTTAAATCTGAGGCAAGGAAATATTGAATTATTCCAATTCGTACAAATCACCAAATGAATGACAAAAAAACTTAATCCTTCCCTTCTTCCAATGTTAAGTCTATGTCTCTGATTCCTATCTAAATAAATAAGAATAATGTTTTAAAGAATATTAATTTTTGTGCGTAGTGACTTAGGACTTCATGGTGAATATATATATATATATATTGATTTCTAATGGGCCATCCTTCCTTCTACACGTGTGGTTTATCTGGGGCAGATCTAAATTTGTTGGTGCATTAGTAAGCCTACAACAAAATTAGGTGCAGGCAACCAGAGATTTTCATTCCTCTGGCCATACTTTAAGTTGAGGGATGTGTGCCTATCTCAAACCTTTCTAAAGACTCAATTTGGGGATTCTAGCTGTGATACTTGGGATAAAAACAATGCCTTTGTTAGAATTCCTTGGCTGATATGATTGTTACCTTGAAACTGCAAAGGGGCTGCTAGGAAGAGAGAGCCTTTCTGAGATGGTTGAATTGAATACAGAGGAAGAGGACCAAGAAGCTAGCAGAGAAAACATTTTTAACACTTATATGAGAGTCCCTTATACAATAGTCTCTTCGTACATATAGAGAACAATTTCCAAGACCCACAATAAATAGCCACTATTAGAGAGTGTACATACAACACTTAGATATACAATGTTCTCTTTCCTACATACCTGTTACCATGCTTTATGCGTGTTGTATTATTCACCATCAATACCTTTGTGCTTTGGGGCCACTGTATTCTAAGTAAACAAAGGGCTACCTGAACAATATACTGATGGCCGAAATTGTTACTGGGTTGTTAATGAGTGGGCAGTACGTACACCATGGAGTAGATGGGTGGAGAGATGATTCAGTCTGTGGGTAGTGTGGAACAGTTTGGAAGCAGATTTTATCACACCACTCAACACAAGAACAGCTTAAATTCTCTGCATTGTTTATTTCTAGAATTTGTTACTCAATGTTGTGGAGTAACTGCATGAAACCAGATAAGGAGAGAACTATTGTATACCTACAAGCCACAGTGGGATTGAGTTGCTTTGTTACTCATGAACAGAAGAGTAACTTATAATGATATGCTTTTCTTCATATCATGCCTATAAGGTGCTCACTTTGCAACTAGAAGACATATATTATACAAGAGGCAAAGCAGAAGTGGGTAGAGGAGATTCAAAATGGCTCATGATGGTATCTTCGTGTAAGGGTTAGCCTTGGTCATCACCTTGATAGTATATGGAAGAAACTAAGATCCCCCATCTCCAGGCAGCTCTGAAAGGATACTTTCTTTAAGCTTTAACTGAGGAGGTGAACCCCTACCCTGTGAGTGGATGACATTTCCTAGCAGCAGTCCAGATAGATGGAGATACGAGTGACTATTGCTTTTTGCCTGTCTGTCTTCTCCTCTGGGTGAAGAGTTCATCCACCCTTCTTCTGCGACTTCTACCACCCCTCACTGATCTTAGAACCAACTTCTTCATCTTTCTGACATGGACTCTCCAGAAATCCCCCAGGCTTTCATCACATGGTTGGGATGACTGAGTTAACCATCTCCATGGACTGAGCAGCCTGTAGTCAGCCGCTGTTGGATTACCCAGCACAGATTACAGAATCCAATTCAATACATTGCCTTTTATAACATGCATTCATTCAATAGATCACTTGCCTCTAGAGAAGCCCAAATAAAGCAGCCAGAAAACTGCTCATTTTGCGCCACCCTCTGCCTGCCCCCTGTTTTTAGAAAGCTGGACTAACTTTAATAATAATGAACTCAAGGAACTGACTCCCATTAGATATCCCCCTCCCCCAGCTCATGTGTCTGATGATGCTCACTACCTGGGGCTCATCTGAGTGAGTGTGACCGTGCCTGTCCTCACTGTGCCTATTTTGTGCAACTATGTAGGCCTACAGAGGTGGCTGAGGGCAGGGTGGGCAAAGGTGATTAGCAAGAAAGCCCTGCACATTAACTTGGGGCCCCGTTGAGGTATGTAGGCCACACTGAAAGATCCAAGGAGGCCACATTTAAAAATAGCATAATGAAATTAGTACAACGCAGTCTGCCCTAAGGAACAGAACATGACCTGACTTGATGAAGCTTCACATACAAAATGGATTTTATTTTTAGGGCATTCTATCTGGGATAACAATGGCTGTGCTGATAGAAGGTGGTGGATATAGTTTGTCTTAGTGCCTGGCACTTAGGCTGGGAAAGAACAAAATAGCATATTTAAACTGTCAAACCCTAATTGTTTCATTAGACGGTGGTAGCCTTTGACAAAAGGAGCAGGCTAACGGCTGAAAGCAAGAATGATGAGCAGTAATTCTGGCAGGGCACTGGGGCTCTGCACTCCTTACCTTTCTTCCTTTGTTTCTTCCCAGTTCATCTCTGTTACAAGGGGAAGTCTCATTTTCTCATGTAATGACTGCTATTAAAATCAGTTAAAAGCCTTTCATGAGCGCTGTGGTATATCTCCTCCATATTTTTAGATATGAATGAATTCCAAGGCAAGTTCTTGCATTTGAATTTATCTATTGGGTCTTCAGTATCCAGTTTAATATCAATTATACTAATGAAGGGTGTTTATTTAGAATTTTGAACCCAGCAGGATCCTAAAGTGATTTACAAGTTTTAGATATCATGGCTGAAATGTTTTGTTTACCATTTAGGTTGTAGCCCCCTTACTTCTGATTCTAATACCTTGTCATTGGTGAATGACGGCCTCTCTTATGTGGGGGAATGGGGACCTCTTGTCCCACAGAAATAAGAGGAAGACATTTCGGAAGGCAGACGGCAAGAATCAGCTTAATATCTTGACAGGCCACTGTAGAGAAAGCTCTGGGCTAGGCATTTATGGTAAATAAGCAGTTTCCACATATTAATTTTGTGAAGCATTTCTGTTCTTCCCTCTAACACTGCACATCTGTGAGGTATCAGGGGAGAGACAGAGAGTGGGTAGCAAGGAAGGGGGAGCTCTGATTTATTCCTTGCTGCTCAGTGGAATAAAGACCCACAGCATGTTTTCCATTTACGCACATTTGAGGATTTAGAAGCTGCTTAGAATGAGAGGGTGGTTATATTTCATCAAGAGACATCATAAAAGCTTTCTCCAGTTTGACACATACACACACACACACACACACACACACACACACACACACACAGAGAGAGAGAGAGAGAGAGAGAGAGACTCAGATCCTATAGTTACTTTTTCTCAGGTCTACTCACAGGTTATATCTGCCTCACCCCAGCCGGAACAGGTTCACAGAAGTGTCTACAGGCTTGTCTCAGGCTTCTGTTTCTGGTAGGCAGGAGGGAGGATCCTTCTCTAGTGATGGGCTACATGGTCCTCTGGTTAGGAGGTTGTTCCTCTAAGTTCAGAGACTTGATTTATCTTTGATTCAGGTTTTTAGATTAGCCTCATTTAAAACCATCTATCTCTTCCCCAACCCCCACCACGTCCCTGCAGCTTAGCTTTTAGCCAAGCCTCACATTATACTCTGTATATAAATTTTAGCTGAGTCGTTTTCCACATTCAAGAATCTGAAGTAGTGAAGTCAAAGTTTATCATCATCTAAGCTAGGCTGAAGCAAGCCTGTCCTCCTCAGACACGGTCTCAAGCCTAAATGTGTTTTCTGTCTTATTCGCACTTAGTCAATAGGAAATGGTGATGGTGGTAGAGGATTTGCTCATCATTTAAAGCCACTCTACCTAGACTTAAATGTGGATTGATGAGGGTGTCAAAGTATTTGAAAGGCTCTTTTGAATGAGTAGAAATCTGTTGTAAAATATGTGCAAACAAGAGTGTGCAGAGGGGAGTGAGACGCCACATGGATGGTGCTTCTGCACTTTCTGTCTGTCCTGGCAAAGAAGCACAGCCGACATCGAAGAGAAAGGAAAGGTGGCAAGCAGGAGGCTGCACCACAGTGCAGTGTGCCCAGGCACTGGGGAGAACAGCTGTCGAAACTGAGTATGTCAGGTATGAGCAAGACAACTCTCAGGGTGAGGCAAAACACCTCCCCAGTGCAGTCTGCCTGCTCAGCAGCGGACAGGACTTCAGTTGCTGCTCTTTCCTGCTTTGCTGCTGCAGGCTTTCCCTCCTCTGCTGACTCACTGCCATTTACACATAGAACTGCTGCCCAGCAGGTTCCATGGACAGCAAATGGTAGAGGCTCAACACCAAGCTCTTGCCATCACAGACTGATAGGGAAGTATAGTCCATCTCCAGGGTTTATTTGGTATGACACAGGAAAGAATACACTTTAATGATTTAATCTGCCATCTGATTTCTTAGGGATTAAAGCCAACCAGCCAACTCCTCTAGGAACAAGTACCACCCTTCATTCCTATAGTTTTTCCCCAAATATAAATAGAGGGGAGGCAAAGGAAGTTACTTAATGTCTACAAAATATTTTTAGTTTTCAAAAATCTTTCAAAAGTTGAACACTACATATATTTCCCCATATATTTCTTTCCTCAGTGCAAAGAGTGTGGAAACCTGGAACCTACTTTTCCTGCCCTGATCATGAATATTGACCTAAGATAAAACACACATACATAGAAAGGAGCTTCAGGTGTCTACACAAGACTGCATTGTTGGCCAAAACTTCCCTTTGTAGGCTAATTGGTACACTTCTATCTTTATTTATTTTTACTTTGAAGAATTAGTATTTGTTTTATTATTATCAATTGTGCTATACACATGAATTGGTCAAAAGTTCAATGAACACTTTGGAAGGTAGCTTCCCCAAGTTTATGGAGCTATCGTCATGCCATATATTCCCATAAAACTCCCATAAAATTGTCATTTTGGTTAGAAATTGAATTATATGCCTGCCATCATGGATAGCATGAATGTGACTTGAGAGTCTCTTAGAAGAAATATATGTGGAACTGTAGGATGATAGGACCAGACATGAGTTTAAGAGCACATGATTCAGGTAGTCACAGATAAAGCTGTCTATGTTTATTCACTTGCTATGAGACAATTAGCCCTACTCGATAAAAAAAAAAAGACCTTAAGATTCCAGTGCCAGTTTTGTGGCCTTTTCTTTTTAATAACCTTTCGAATTTTCTTTAGGGAAACGAGCGGTCAATCTCAGTCACCAAAATATGTTAAGGTTTTTGAAAGCTATCTTAAAAAAAAATCAAATGTAAAGCCTGAATTCTTGTCTCAAGTAGGAATAGAATAGAACAAGAAAGATCTTCTGGCAAGAGACCCCACCCCTTTGGGTCTGCCTTCAATGGAAGCCTTTCTAAGAAATCTATAAAGGGCTGGTAATCGAGCTCTGTTGGTAGAGTGTTTAGTGTAGCATGTACAAAACCCTTGTTTTATCTCTAGCATTATTATAGAAACCAAGTGTGGTGGCTCACGCCTGAAATCCCAGTACCAGGATGGAGGCAAGAAAGATCAGAAGTTTAATGTCATCCTCAACTACATAATAAATTTGAGGCCGGACTGAGATCATGAGATCTTATCAAAAACAAAGAAAGGAAGGAAGGATGGAAGGAAGGAAGGAATCTTTAAGGCATCCTTCACAGATCTAAGTGCCTGTGTGGTTTATACATGTGACACTTGGTCTCATGCCTTGTTAGTTATTATTAATTCTCCTACCTTAACTTTTCCTTATCTGGGGCTTCTGCCATTTATTCTTATGGATAGCTGATAAGGTTTCAAAGAATTTGGTCAAGATTTAAAGTACAAAATAATCTTAAAGGATACTCTATTATTATTGGTACACAACTTTAGATTTTGATAATAGAGATATCTGAAGTGGCTTCAACATAACTGTTTCAGATAATGAGATTAAAGAAAATCTAAAGACAATGTACTTTTCTTATGTTCCAATGTAATATTCCACTTATGTGGAATAACACTACATATAATATATAACATTTCACTTAGGAAAACCTAAAGTTTAGCATATCTAGTGTATGATTGAACTGTGTGGGTACTGGAAAGTGAAGACATTTGGAAATGTGGCTGGATTTATCATGACTCTGTTATCATTGAACACTGTTGATATCAGAACCCGGGTAAAAGATTCAGAGGCTTAGGGTACAGCTCATAGGAAGGGGTTCTTTTGTTTTATGCTGGTGCAGGAAACTCGAGAGACGACTGCACACCACTGAGAAAGCTGCTGAAGAACAATTAAGATGATACTATAACGGCCATGCTATAGTTCCCACACAGATCTCCCGAAGTCTGCCCTTCAGTATTACCTCATCTGTGTACCTAGCATCATTAGAGACACATCTCTTTCCCACTTAACTGTATAATCAGTCTCTCTCCCCTCTCTCTTCTCTCTCTTCTTCTCCCTCTCTCTCTTTTTCCTTCTTCTCCCTCTCCTTCCTTTCTGCTTCTGTTTCTTTCTCTTCTTCTTCCCCTTCTTTCTCTTCCTCCTCTACCTCCTCCTCTTCCTTCTCCTACTCCTCTTCTTGTTGCTCTTGTTCTTCTCCTTCTCCATCTTCTTTTCCTTCTTCTTTTCTTCTTCCTTTTGAGTCAGGGCTTCACCATGTAGTCTTCACTGGCTTCATATTCACTAAGTAGTCCAGGCTGGTTTGGAACTCGAGATCACTCTATAGCCTCCTGAGAGCTGGAATTACATACATGCACCGTTATGCTTTTTTTCCCCTGCATGTTTGATAATGATTTTTTTCCAGGTTTCCCAAGTTTGAAACACTAAACTTACCCTTGTCTGATATTTTTATTTTTACTGAGAAAACTTGTTTTTTATTTATTTGTTTGTTTATTTTCATTTTTAAGGATTGATGTGTTGTTTTGTGCTAGTCTTTTTATGATTTTATTATTATTTAGGTCAGACTTATTCATGATATACCTGGAGACATCATTCATGATATACCTTCCTGCTATTTCTATAGGCCCATTTTGGGTCAGTTCAACATTTTTTCCCATATATATTTTTGCTGAATTTTGTCATCTGTCCTTGTTCCTATTCTCTGATCCTGGATAACAGTGATTTCTATCAAAAAGCCAAGTAAATTATTATCTGTTTCATGATATTTGCTGTTACTTGCTCATAAGATATCTGGCCTCTGAAATGAAGGCTCCCAGGGTGCAGAGGCTGCCTCTTGTGTTTGTTCTAAATTTCCATTGAAACCTAGATGGTACTGGGAATAAATCTGTATGCTAAATTCAAAGAAAAAATGTAACTTATACATTGAGTGAAAATTGTTTTTATTCTGGGCATTGACACGTACCTGTAATCCCAACACTCAGGAAGCTGATTCAGGAGTACCAAGAGGGTAACACTAGCTGTTCCAATAAAATGAGGCATACCACTGACCTAAATAAAGGAGAAAGAGGAAAAAAAGAAAGAAGAAAAGAGAAATGGAAAGAGAAGAAAGAAATAAGAAAGGGAAAGAAAAGGTGATTTTCATGTCTAGTCAAAAAATATATCTATATATATAGGACAGTGCTTATCTGGTGGTGGTCCAAGCCAGTGATTCTAACTGCTAGAGAGGCTGAAGCAAGAAGGTCATAATAAATTCAAAGCCTGCCTGGGCTACAGAGTAAGGTTGAAACCAGCCTGGTGTGACCTCGTCTCAAAATAAAAAAGTCAAAGGATGTAGCTCAATGGTAGAATGCTGGATTAGCATGCGGGAGACACTAGGTTGAAGCCCCAATACCATAATACCAACAGAACAATTTATAATATACTAGACACGTCAAATACGTATGTGAAATGTTGTACATGTTTGTTCCCATCTTGAAGTCTATTTTTTTTTGTTTTTCAATTTTTTTTTTTTTGAGACAGGGTTTCTCTGTATAGCCCTGGCTGTCCTGGAACTCACTATGTAGACCAGGCTGACCTCGAACTCAGAAATCCACCTGCCTCTGCCTCCTAAGTGCTGGGATTAAAGGTGTGCGCCACCATCACCCGGCTTCTTGAAGACATTCAACACTCCCAGTGTTTGTCTTATTTAAAAAGTCATGTCCAATTATATACAGAGGCCCTGTGAACTGGTGTGTATCATTAAGATGTTCGATGGTCAAATGAAAAATCAGAAAACAGTAAAAATATGGACACTTTAGCATCTTTTCATTTTCCATGCTCTATGGGGGCCATTGTCTGTAACTGGTCATGTATAGCAACAAAATGGCTAACCAACATTAAAAAAAATAAATTTAGTTCTATGGTACACTGTTTAAAGAAGATGAGAAAAGATGCATATGCTGCTCAATAAATCCGTGTGAGACTTTGAATTTTAGGAGATAGCTGTATTTATTTTTATTGTGTATTTTATGAGGAGCCTTTGGAAAAGCTTATGTTCCATGATCTGATGTTTATGGTCAGTTCAATCTTTCTTTGAAGATGAGCTACACCCATAAAATAGGCTGTGACTCACCCGGATGCTTATGACTCCACAGTGCTCATTTGTAAGGCTCACATCTTCACAGCTGTGTAGACACACCTCTCTTTGACAAGCTTGAGGTGCCCAGACTCAGTAGGGATGTAAGTATGTGTCACCACAGGCTCTGAGCGAGCATGCTCTCCCATTATCCGGGCTGACCTCAGTGTTTCTGGCTATATACACTAGTCTGTCTGCTCTGAATATTAATCATGTTGGCTTTAAACTTGGGAGTCTTTAAAAAAAAGAAGCTCCCCACTCCTCAGCAATAACAAACAATTTAACATTGTGTTTAGCAGCTTGTCAGCTACTCCATCTCTGTCAAAGGCGTCTCTTTGGTGATTATATTTCAGTCATGGCTGGGCCAATTTGCAATATACATTATGAAGAAATGAGGTGCCATAAAGCAATCTAATAGCATTTCTTAATGTGAAGGGGGAAAAGAGAGAGAGAGAGAGAGAGAGAGAGAGAGAGAGAGAGAGAGAGAGATGGGATTGGGGAAAGAGGGAAGAAGATGGAGGGAGAAGAGGGAGAAGAGAGGAAGAAAGAGTAGCAATTGTAGCTAACAATTCTTGGATTAGTTTCTCCCATGTTTTCAAGAACTTCATGTGGATTAACTCATTTAGCCTCAATAACGGCCCCACCAGACAGCTACTGTTAGTACCTTCATTTTTTTCTAGTGCTGAAACTGACATATAATGATAAGTTCAATTTTGGGACTTGATTCTAAGCGATCTAGCCTGGGATCGCACAGAGGTTTTACACCTCTATGACATATTTTTCTTATATAAAATAATCACTATACTTTGTCTATACTTTGAAAATAGAGATTGGGTTTTAAAATTAAATACAGTGCAAAGTAAACTGAATTTTGAATATTCTGTTTGCTTAAGCACAGTTCTATGGAATGCCGTGAGAGTCTGTCTTACCCTGACTTATTTCACCAGTCACATGATCTTTATCCTGTGAGCTGGGGCTGTGTGGGGTCTGGGAGGTGGACCGATCTGAGTTTTTGCAGAACACAGACAGCAAATGTGATCTGAAAGCCGTGGTGTGGTTGAGGGAGGCATCTGTTTCTTGGTTCCAGTTGAGTTCTTTGTCATCAAGTACTCTTGATTACTTTCTTAATTTTATCTTAGTGTTTCACACAGATGTGTCACAGCCTCTGCAAAAGCCAAAGCATTAACCAGAAAATATTAATTGATCTGATGTTTACTTCTTCTGATGTTAAGAGAGGAGAGTTTTGTGAGGCCTCACTAAGAAATGATTGGTAGGCAAGTTAGTTCAGCCAAAAGTAAGGGGCAGAGCATCAACTGTGAACCTCATGATTCTTCATCTACAGACCAGTGAAAAATGTTTTATTTTGGTAGTCAATATCTATTTTATTAAAGTAATCAAAGCAAGATTCAAACATCAGGATGTTTTATGGCCATGCATGGAATCATTTCCAACCATCACTGGCTGGGTAAGATGCCAAGTAAAATGAAAAGCTGTTGATCCTCTTCTGACATAGTCTCAGCTCAAAGAATCCCGGGATAGTCCACTGTGTTCCTCATTCTATGGGTGGAACTTGTGGCTGAAGCTTAAGCTGACCATCACACCACATTTCTTTCTTGCCTTTTTCTTTTTTTAAAAAGAATTCATTCATTAATTTATTTATGTTACATCTTAATTGCTACTTCCCCTCCCTCCCTTCCTCACAGTCTCCCCACCTCCCCTCTTTATCCCCCACCCTTTCTCCTCAGAGCAGGGAGACTTCTCATGGGTATCAACTCACCTTGGCATATCAAGTTGCTGTAGGAACTTGGTGTATCTTCTCCTATTGAGGATAGACAAGGCAGCCCAGTTAGGGGAAAGGGATCCAAAGGCAGGGAACAGAGTCAGAGACAGACCTTGCCCCTGTGGTTAGGCACATCACATTTATTTATCAGGTACAATTAACTCAACGTAAGCTAGGTTCATTCATTGGCATGTTGGCCAGACAGTTTGAATGCATGGAAATGTAGAGATCAGAGCTTCTGGTGGCCATGCGAAATTGTGAGAACACAGAGGACAGCAAGTTGAGAAGGATAAGGACAAAACAAAGACATAAACTTTCAAAGCCCAGGATCAATCCTTGTTTGAATCCAGAACGCACTGTCCTATTCGGTTCTGTGAGCTAGTATCTTTCAAGTTTTTCTAAGCAAATCTGGGGTTTTGGTAAATCACAATTGAATGAATACTAATTACAAACTGTGAAAAGAAGTGGAAAAGGAAACACAGTATATTCAACTCCATGTCTTCAAAGTGTTAAAGTTAAAACAGGACTGCCTCAAATCGCCCAGCTTAGCATTTTATTTTTGCTATATACTGTCGGTGGCTAACAGAATTTCCCTACTTTGTCACCAGCATCACTAGCAATGCCTGCTAAAGTGGTGACCTTTGTCTCATTTGAGAACCTGAACTGAGAGGCAGGGGATAGAAGACTAGGGCAGCAATCAGACTGCGGGTCATGCTGAGCCAGCCGAGAGTGTTCGGTGGTGTGACATTGACCAGCAAGCACAAACACACATGTGGAGAAAGGAACAAGGAGTGTGACTAGCGGAGGCAAGAGGAGAGAGGGAAGAACAGCCGACTGACTGTCAAAGTTACTGAAGTTTCTTAGTTCCCACTTTCCCAAAGCTTGAGTGAGCACCTTGCTTGTTCATTCTTTCAATTACTTCAGCGAACTGTTTATTTATTTATTCAGAATTAATCCTACAATTACTTTGTGTCAGTACTAGAAAGTGTCATTTGGGTTATGATTTGGAAGAGAAAAATGGCAAAAAGAAAAATAAGACAGGCATGGTGGTGCACGCACATCTAAGGTTCTGTCATTTGGGAGGTCTAAGATTCTGGAGCTTGGATTACACATATAATAAGGTCATATTCAAAAAACAAAAGAAATACAAAGAAGAAGGAAGGAAAAGAGGAAGGAGCTGGGGAGGAATATGCATCTGGGGAGAGAAAGGAAAAGAGAGAGAGAAACAGAGAAGGGGAGAGGAGGGGGAAGGAGAGGGAAGGAAAAAAGAGAGAGAGAAAGAGAGAGGGAGGGAAGTAGAGAGGGAGAGAAGAGGGAGAAAAAGTAAAAGGAGGAGGAGAGTAGATTAAAGATGATTTTGATTTTTGATTTTTAAGTTTTTAATCTTTAAGGTGGCACCAAACATAGCCACAGCTATTTATCACAGCTGGATAAATAGTTTCAAGTAGAAATATGAGAAAATACCAGGACAGTAACAAGGTAGACAAGAGGTACCAACACAGTCAGTATGGCTAGTGTACCATAAGCCAGGGAGAATACGGTCTGACTAAGACCAGAGACATGCTCAGGACAGACATGATTGATATCAGGGCCTAAAGGCCATGCTAAGGATAGTGTGGGCAGACATTTTGAACAGCTTACATCCAGTAATGACAGTGTAAACTTGTGAATATTTACAGTAACTTTCTGTTTCTTGAAAATAAGCCTTTCCCTGGATTGTAAAGAAGCTTTCTTTAAAAAGCATTTTTTCTAAGGCAATATCATGCAAAACTGTTTACACATAAAAGTGGTAAGATTGGTGTTTCCTTTGAAACATTATTTTAAAAGTTTATATATTTGTAGTATTTCCTTACTGTGAAAACAAATTAAGGAGACATATACTTCATTAGTGAACTCACATACTTGGTGCTATAAAGATTACAGAGACAGGCTCAACGGTCGCTTTTAATTTTTGTATTTTACATCAGTTACAGGATACTGGATACTGAAAACAATCACACCCACGAGTTAGGTGCGAAGGGACCATGATTTCAGCAGCTCATCCTGGAACCTTAGGATTGTCTTCAAATAAGTTGAATGAGAAACTTCAAAGAGGAGCCATGATTTTTCCTCAAAATGTTTGATTCTTATCAAATAGTTAAAATATCTGTATTTTTCACCATAAATTTATATATATATATATAAAAACAAAACATAGACTGTATCAGAATTCATTATTGTATCACAAGGTCTGTGATGGGTTCTCTGCTAGTGCCAAGCTGAAAGGATGCTCATGGGCTGGATTCAGCACCGATGTATCCGCTGAGTCTGAAGACAGAGAGTTACAGAGAGCAGGGCTGTAATCCTCACCACTGTAGGTCACCCTGTGCAACATGCATACGGGGACATGCTCATTTTATTATTCTGGTTTGTTGTGAGGACAGGGTCTTGGTATGTAGCCCCTGGTTCCCTGAAATGTGCAATGCGGAGCAAGATAGCTTCTAACTTGGGGAGGCTAGTTCTCTTCTCCTGATGCTGGGATTACAAGGAAGCATTGTCTTCCCTGTAAGTATGTTTTATGGCTGTGGTGTCTGCCTTACATTTTTTTTTTCCTTTTCTGTCCACATATGACTTTTTCAACTTTCTGCATTTGTTCTTATCAGCATCAAATAGTGAAAAAATAAGTTCTGAAATTTCCAGCCTTGTGCTAATGAACATTTATTTCTAGTCTTCTCATAATATTTACCAAGCCCACCATCACATCTTTGTGTTTATTTCTGTAGTGTCTATAAAAGGCAAGTGAAATCGAGAAGAAACTCCTACCTACTAAGGTAGTTTGTGGCACTGGAGCGATAGTTCGGTTGGCACAGGGCTTGCCAGTACATACTAAGCTCTGTCTTTGAACATATTAAAAGAAAAAAACCTAGAGTGGTACTACACTCTTGCACACTTGAAATTCCAGCACTTGGAAAGTGGAAACAGAATCATCAGAAACTCAAGGTTACCTGTAGCAGCTATGTAGTGAGTTGGAGCCTAGCCTGGGCTGCATGAACCTTATCTGGAAAAGGAAGATGTCCTCTTAAGATACTTATATAGTAAGGGAAAAAAACAACTTCCTCCTAAATTGTCTCATACCCTGATTCTAAGCTTCAGTGTGCTTCTCTGTCTTACTCTGCTAACATGGAATCTGTATTTGGGGTAAGGAGTTTGGCCTGCTTACTTTGGAATGGCCAGATTTTAAAGCACTGTGAAGCATGGAGTAGGTACTCAGGGTTTCCGCTCTCCTTTTTGACAATGTGGGCTGTGAAAGCAGCATGAAGCTTAATTCTCAGTGGTCTTAACTAGATGAATCGATAAATTAAAAGCATATAGGTCAGTCTTGCTGACGGTGGAAGCTGGCGGTTAGCTCGTGTTCCTATGGCATTATTACTTAGCACGTGGCTTCTGATCTTTAAAAAAATTTCTGATTTTCAAGAGTTCAGAGATCACTTATCCCCATAGATCTCTAAGACTTCTCAGGTTTCTAATCTGTGTAGTGGAACTGCATTGCCGATTGGCAATTCTGAAGTCAATTGCATCTCTGCTTTATTTGTGCATGTTCTAAAGTGTCCACTCACTCTCTTCAGCATCACGAGTGCTCACGGCAGTGGACAAACTCACTATGCTTTGCATGGGTGTGTAGGATCATTAACATTGGCCCATTTTCAGTGGATGCCATGGATAACTTGAGTTTTATTTATTTGATGACTGATCTGTTAATTAGTTTCTTTGCGCTACCTGGAATTTGGGTGTGGATGTAGTTAAAAGAAAAAACAAAGCAAAATCCCCCAAATGGGAAAATAGTAGAAGGGAAACTACATTTACACCTTAAATCTAGTTACTATCCAGGCTGTGATCTATTCAGAACTTCTGTAAAACTAATTTACAAACACAAGGATTCCTGTCTTTTAAGACCTTCTTTGATTGGACGGGCAGCTTCCTTTGTCCCAGGGATTAGCTCATCTCTTCCTTCTGTGTTCCCAAGGTGCCACTCCCCACCCTAACAGTGAGCCTTTGTGTCTCCTAGCCAAGTGTGCTCAAGTGCTGGGTCATTACCAAGCACGAAACTCTGAAAACTTTATGGAAATCCTGATGCTGGAAAAGTTCCAAATGGAAGATTGTAATAGGAATATTGTCTGAACATAATAAGGATTCGGTCTTAAATATCAGGGAGCTATTTGGTTTCAAAATCACAGCTGTTGTGTTTTCCTAATTTACCTATTTCAGCCAATGGCCACTCTGCTGAGTGATCCTGTTCAAATTAGGGGAAGGCCCTGGGATTAGTGATCTCGAAGAATAATTAAGTTCCTTACTGCTCAGATAAAGACCTATGGTGAGTTCTCTCCTTGTAAATGCTTTGCTAACATCCTAACCCTCAGTACCTGTGGATTTGACCTTAAGTATGATTAGGATGTATAAAGATGTGTCAAGTAAAGATGCTGCCTCTAAATGGTTATCTGATACAAGAAAAATAGACTCAGTAGGCTGTGCTCATACATTTATACAGATATAATATATATGAGTGTATATGTAACAATTTGCCTTCAGTTTGAGCTGGAGAGTAGGAAGGACATGGGAAGGAGGAAGACTGGGAACACTGGGGAAGTTGGAAGGAAAAATGAGAAGAGGAATGAAGTAATTATCTTTTAATTACAAATATGCTTTTAAGTTGAGATTATTCCAGACTCGATTGGGATGATCTTTAATCCAAATCCTGATTAAAAAAAAAAAAGATAGAGAAAGAGACAGATACATAGCAGAGGAATTACTGGCCTTGTTTGTCTGAAAGCCAATAAAAGCCCACTGGCATCACTGATATGGAAATCATGGAACCAATCACCTCTTCCCAGCGCTCTTGAGACACCATCCACCTACTGACTTCTCCACTTGGGGGTTCAGACACCTGGATGGGGGAAGATAGATTTCTGTTGTTTTATCCACTGATTTCCTGGCAATTAATTATTGCCGTTCTAAGCTTGCTGTGTGAGGATGAAAATGGAGGATGATTTGACCATAAGGAATTCTGACCTTCTCAGGCGTTATATTTCCATCTCTGCCCCTCCACACCCCCAGGCTGTTGCATTTCACAGATAAAATACCTTTTAATGTTTTCTTCTTTTTCTATCTGGCAGACAGGAAGAATACATGCCCCCTTAAGTTTTAAGTTAGCAGAACTACCTTCCCATTGTCCTGTCTTGAAACTATTTTGGGATCCATAAATGTCCCTCTCCTGAGAAGTGCTCATCCTTGGCCTTGCATCTTCAGGTGGAGCCATCCCTTCCTCCCCCTTCTCCCACTGTCTCTGTAAGAATTGACTTGACTAGTATTATGATCCCTGGATTCATGATATCTGCCAGCAAACATGGCATTTGATCTGGAGGTAAATAAATATTAGGTCACTGTATAAAGGACCATTACTAAGTTAAGATATACAGTCATGTAAGCAGGGCATCTATTTTTTATGGCATCTCATCCTCAGGGATGACTTCAGAACAAGAGAACAAATGTAAAGTGGAAATTTCCTGGTGGGAAGGACAGATAGGCAAGCACACCTGTCCTATCCTTAGGTAGTATCACATAGCAATCTGTCTCCTGCCTCTGAACCATGCTGGTGGGAAGTCAAGAGCTATCCCAAGAGCAAGATACAGGAGGAACCATTCAGAAGCATAGCTCCATTATACTCTCGTAATTACCTCCCGAAGAGAGTAATAAGCAATTTAAGTAAGAGCTTGAATCCAGATCACAGTCTGAACATGTTTTGATTTTACTTTCTCTGTATAATTGGACACTTTAATACAATGTTCCTCTTCTCCGAGGCCATTCCCTCTGTCATCCGATGAGGTGAATGAAAGAACCCATGCATGTAACAAGACACAGGAGGTTTCCTGTTGCCATTTCTTTAATTTATCAAACTCTCAAGCAGACTGTTAGTAAACATTTTTTGTTGTTGTGGAGCACGGATAGCTATATTAAATATGGGCATTCTCTGACTTGAGATGGCTTGACTTACAAGTTTTCAACTATAGAATCGTACACAAGCAATGGATGCTCATTAGAGATCAGACTCCAAATTGTGACTTTTGGTCTTTCTTCAACTTAGCAACATTTAGTCTATTATTCTCTGATACTGGAGGTAGCAGTAGCCATCAATCCTACTTGATCACAAGGATCACGAGAGCAAACAACTGTTACTCTACAGATTAATTGCGTTGCCAAGATACAAGATGTTTGATAAGTGGGATACGTTAGATTCATTTTTTTAAACTTATGATATTTTCAACTTAGAGTATGCTTCTTGGGAAATAACCCCATTATATTTCAGGAGCATCTATACAAAGACATTATACTCACAGGTAACTAAGCAAACTGCTTATAATTGTTTTATCCTTTGAAGAAATTACTGTCTTATATGAATAAGCACGTTGATGGACTCTTTCTGGCAGTGAGTAGACAGGGTCTCACTGAAGGGGTAGACGTTCCATACTAATTGCATATCCATCATGACTCCCTCTTACGCAACTTTGCAGTTTTCACTTATGATTTCTGGGGTCGGGGTGATTGAATACCTGTCTTTTCTCATTGAATACCCACTCAGGAAATAACTCCTGTGTGTGGTGTTCTAGCAGCAGGACATAAACAATGACGACTCCTACTGATTTCCTGCCAGAGTAATGAGCTGTAAGTCCTTTTTGAAATTATAATGCTGGACTAAGTGGTCTTCCTCAGTTAATCAATGTGAGAACATCCACAGACTAAGCTTTCAAAATCATGACAGGATCAACCTTGAAAGGGGTTTTATTTTTCAGTTAAAATTAGCCATTGTCTCCAGACAAACAAAGCAAGAATTTCCTAAGGGCAGAGGTGTATGACAGCTCAGGATCTGGAGACAGAATATGTGGGAACAAATCAGATCTCCATCACTATAGTGAGCTCGGGAAAAATACACCCTTACGTTCATGTCCTCGTTCATAAAATGAGGAATATAAAAATGACTCCTGTGGTTTTCTGATACTTAAATGAGTCAGCATTCCTGATGTTGAGTCAGGTCACTGCCATAGTGTAAGTACTCAGAACTGGTATTGATTGGGCCAACAAGACTGCTAATCAGGTAAGCAGGTAAAAGGACCTGTTGCTAATCTTGGCAACCTAAATTCATTCTCCAAAACTTACAAGGTAGGAGGAGAAAACGAACTCCTCCAAGTTATCCTCTGGCCTCCACCCCTGTGCATATCCTCCCCAAATATATAACTAATTAAATAAGTAAGTTAATTAGATATAGTAAAGGAAAGTGTGTAAGATACCAGTGTAAAAAATGGTATCTGTTATGATCAGCTTTGCATTTCTTGGAGGGAAAAGCAACAGGCTCTTCAAACTTACAGGTACAGGTGGAGCTAGAACTGGAACTCTCTGGTCAGGTGCACTCTTGCTGAAAACAGAGGCTGATGCAGGCTTGTGGAGGGAAAGCCTGGCAGAGAGTCAAGATGTGCGCAGCTAAGTGACTGGACACAACTGTAGAAACAAAGGACCTGCTTCTTTTCCTTCACTCATGTCCAGAGCTGACCCCTCCATGACTCGAATTTTATGTCTGAGGCACACATCACAATGTCTGCTTCCAGAGAGATCTAAGGCTTTCCTAAAGAGTAACTGTCTCTAGAAAACATTTAATAGAGTCCAATTCTTTGTTACCATATTTTTTATTTACAGAAATCCAAACTTGGTAAATCAAGCAAAGGGATTATCCAAAAACGGATGTTTGTTACCAAGTTAGAGGTGTGCAGGAAGACCACAGCAAAGGATGAGCCAGGGGAGAGAGATAATGTCTGGATTTAGGGAGGATGAGCCAAACGGTGTGCCACATACAGGAATGAGATGGATATGCAGTTGAATAGTCTGTTATGAGTGAACTGGAATCAAAATATCAGCACTTAATTACATAGTCCAAATTATATCGGCTATACCTTTTATCCTTACGGTATATAATGGCAATGGTTTTTTCCATGTATAGAATGTATTTGGGAAAAACTGGGTAATGTGAAAAGTAGTACATACAAAAAAAACATAATTTTACTCCCTTTGTCGTATTTGAAAACTGAATCTTGAATGTAAATAGTTGATTCATCTTAAGTTAAATGAATCTATTACAAGATTCTTAAACCCCTGTTTGGAACTTGGTCTCTTAGTTTCTAGCTTTTTTTTTTTTTTGGCTTCTGTACATTTTTATGTATTATGTTGACATCCGAAACATATTTTTTTCTTTAATATTGAGGATTGAATTTACCTTGTGCATGCTAGAAAAGCTTTTCACCACCAAGCATATCCCGGCCTGACTGACGTAGATTTTCTTTTGTTTTCTTTTTTTTTAAGAAGATGATGTAACATATGCATGCTTTGTTTTCTACAAGGTTTTCAATAGCTTTAACAAGGATGTTTGTAGGAAAGTAAAAGCAGATTTTCTTATATTTGTGTCTGTGTCTAAGGCAATTGTCTGTGTTTCTTTTCTTAGAAATCTTATGGAGAAAACAGTCAAGTGTGCCATCAGTGAAAGGACTGAGCAGTTCTTGGTTGCTTCCTTTCTAATGACAATGAGAATTGTTAATATAGGGACAGTCTCCACTCGATGAATGGGCAGGCAAGTGGCTGTGGTATGATTAAGACAATGGGGAACACATGGCCTTCTCTAGCTACATGATATAATAATGATGGAATTTTATTGCAGCAGATAATTCTTTGAAGCTAAGTCCTCCATTGGAGTTTTAGTACACTAAGTTGTCAGTCTCTAAGTTAGGTGAATTTGTTTCTTCTTTCTATGTATGTGAAAAATGATACTTTTAAGGTTCTGGCAGTTAGGATGGGATTAAAGAAATGTTAGTGAAGAGAATGCCTACAGCTTACAAGCTGGACTTCAGAATGGCTTCATCTTCTGTTTCCCTGCCTCAGTGATGTTACAGTTCACATATGAAATGTCCGTGATGAATTATGTGTTGAGGCTTGGTTTTGCATCAGTGTTCAGAGGTGGATGGATCATAAAGTGTCTTCATCAATGAAAAAAATTCATTGAACAGATTCAGAAATGAATGCACTATCAGGAGTTGGGACCCATTTTGGAGAAGTAGGTTCCTAAGGGGCATGATTTTAGAGTATGTATTGCCTTTCCTTCCTTCTTTCCTTCTTTCCTTCTTTTCTTCTTTCTTTCCTCCCTCCCTCCCTCTCTTCCTCCCTCCCTCCCTCCCTCCCTCCCTCCCTCCCTCTCTCCCTCCCTTCCTTCCTTCTTTCCTCTGTCTGCTTCTTGAGTTCCACAAGGAGGGCAGCCTTCCTCGAGGACACTTTCTACCATGATGCTTCTGCACAGACACTAGCCTGAAAACTGGACAAACTAATTATCATCAGAACCCCTAAAGCCCACAGCCACGAAATCCTCCCTTTCCTGAAGTGGCTCTTCTTAAGTATTTTGTTACAGTGAACTTACAATGACTTGGAAAGTTCTCTTAGAGATGATACAAATATAAAACTTTTCAGCACTCACTGGGAGCACAGCCTCCTAGGAGAGCTGTTCACTTACATCAGAATGGGTCCAAGTGAGAAGAAGCGTGGCTTTTGGTGCGAAGCATTTGGAATTTTGCAGGTGTTTGTTATAGCAACTATAGAGAGATTTATGTAAGAAGTGGAGTAGTACCATTTAAAATCTAAATTTTGTGAGGCCTTCATGTCATGGTAGAGGCCAAGACAAGTTCCTACTTAGCCGGCAGCTTTGGGAGAACAATAGAAATGAAGGAGAATGCAATTGTAGGCTCTCTATTACCAGCTATATTTTTCTGGGTATTACAAAAAGCAATGGACTCAGGAATAAATTAGCTGATTTACAAACAAAAATTAAAGGGAAGATATGGAGTCTAGGGATGTTTGGTTAGAATGATGTCTTGAGATCTGAAACAAGAAAAACTGAGTTTTAATAATATTGTTGGTAGAACAGAATAACCAAGGGAGATCAGATTAGAGGTGTATCTTTCACTTAGATGATTATCAACTAATTCTTGCTGGCTGTTTACTGATAAGGAAGACTGCCTCATCCTCTGAGGTAAACTGTCAAGGGAGACATGAGTATAGGAAAGGCAGAGTTGACTTAGGAATTGTATCTAAGGTATAAAATTAAAGTACTTAGGAGCTCATGGCAAACACATTGGAAGCCTACTAAGCTTCCAGGGAACTGTATTTCTGAAGAAATGGTGAGCCCAGACTAAAAATACTATTTCAGTTATCTTACTATTGCTGTGATAAGGACCATGACAACGTATATTAGAAGTATTTTATTTGGGGCCTACAGTCTCGGGGGCTGAGTCCATAGGCAGACAGGCAGGGTACTAGAGCAAAAGGTAAGAGCTCAAATTTTGAGTTCAAACCATGAGGCAGACAGCTAACTAGAAATGGTGCAGGTTTTTGAATCATTAAAGCTACTTCCAGTGACACACCTCCCTCAAGGCAAAACCTCCTAATTCTTCCCAAACTCTTCTATAAATACATGAGCCATGGGGACCATTATCATTCAACCTGCTACAGATACTTTTGACTACTGAAATTTTAAGTAACCCTTGAGCCTAACAGAGGATGCTGTCCTTTCAGTCTTCCATGACGTCACCTCCCAGGCCTAGTTCGTTTAAATCCTGGTCCAACCATTTGATTTTAAGGGTATCTAAAAATTCATGTGTTGAAATGCTTTAAAACCGTTAAGGAAGCCATGCTCTGAAACACATTCATAAGATACCACTAAGGATGATGAAGGTCATTCAGGAGGTGAAGTAGGTACCATAAACACAAATAGACAGGAAGATTCTTCCAAAAGAAGAGCCAAGCCGTACATGATCTGTACAAATTAGGGAATGGCCTCTATCTAAGGAGATTGAAGAATTGCAAAGGACCATTGCCTACTATGTGACGCTGATTCTTCTGCACAAGTAGGAGTGTTTGTCACAGGTACCATGTTTGCATCCCATGGTATTACAGGGAATGTGCACATGACACAGAGCATTTAGCTTTTCAGGTCATATCAGCAAGAACTAGGTTAGGCATATACAGCCTGGAGGAAGGACTGTATTTTGCTCATAGATAGTTTGATTTTGATACAGTGACCAAGGAAGATGGCAGGAGGACTTCCCAGAGGGAATTGTGCAAACTGACTATGCACTCATTGCTCTACTCTCTCTCTCCTATGTACAAAATAAAACTATTTTGTAACCTTCCTTGTATTTGTTTAGGGGCCATTTGGATGTGAGCAAAACTGATGTCTCTTTGCATTCCTGCCTTGTCTTCCTTCTCTTTGCTGGTGGTAGAAGCTGTTTGTGAAAGATGGTGTGACAAAGATGGAAAGACCTTTAATTCCCAAATCAGTACTTGGAGGAAACCTGCTCCAGAAAAACCCTAAAAACTTTTAGGACTGCAATATGAACAAAAAATAGACTTTTATTTTGTTACGCCATTGGGGATTTGGGGTTGTTAGTTATAGTTCCTAGTATAACTCATGAAGACTCATAGACCACACATTTCTGCCTGAGAGTGATTTTCAATTGGATTCTGTTATATTACAGAACCCATCGGTGTGTGTGTATGTGTATGTGTGTGTGTGATCTCAGAACATCTGTTTTCATCAGTCAGGCACTGGAGGAACCAGCCTTATATAGATCAGATAGTTTCTTTCTCTTTCTTTGATCATTACCAATCTTTTCCTGTTTAATGCTCAAACTCAAGCTATTTATGATATCTGGACCCTATTTTTATTTGTAGGGACATCTAGAGATGATGTGAATTAGGCTGGACAGGCAAGCTCTGGAAGGAGATTCCTAAGTTAAGATAATTTTGGGTCAAGGGTTCCTCACCTTCTCAGCTGGCTATCAGCTACATCCTTCAAATAATCCTCTTATAAAAGAAAAAAAGTACTTATACTTCATTTACATTTCAACTGAAACTTCTGCAGGGTGTCAAAAATTTCAAGAAGCTATGTCTTAATTCACTTGAGAATGTTTTGATAGGGTTTCACTCACTGTGTAGGCCAGCCTGGGCTCAAACTTGTGACTTTCAGTTTCCTGAATGCCAGGCTTATAGCTGGGTACGATCATTTCTGGCTTGATTTTTAAATGACTATTCCAGAATGTCTGAGGTTGAGTAATGTTGCAGGAGGTATTAGAAAAAAATTAACTTGTCCAGCTAACTCTCAGCCTGTCCACCATGCTCCCACTCTAAGTTCCCTGCACTAATGGTAAGCCAGCCCCAATTAAATGTTGTCCTTATAAGAGTTGCCTTGGTCATGGTGTTTGTTCACAGCAGTAAAACCCCAACTAAGACACCTACCAAGAAGAATTTGCTTACATTCCAAACCTCCTCCTTCAACTCCTGTAAGTAGACTCTTATGGAAAATCAACCTTTAATGATGAAATTTCAGGTATCACCCGTTGGTAGGTAACCAAAGTGGTTAGACTCAGTATACTTTCTTCAAATGACCAGCTATCAACTCTGAGAGTGTACGCTCTACAAATCTCCATTCTACAAATGACCACCTCTGCCAGCGATTTACAAAACGGCCCTGAAATTGAGAATAAACAGCATGACATTGTTTCAACTCTGCACTCCCTAACCAATATAAACCATCCTATCTTCACGCCATCAGATTAAAAACAAATTAATTTAAAACTCTTCTGTGGTTTAGATAAATACTCAAGCATTAGCTCACAGCAAATTTTTAATTCTGAGGAACTTGATTCTTTCTAAGAAAGATTTCCATATTTATCTCATCCCTTCTCCTCAGACACATTTCGTATGGTTCCTTCAGTATCTAAGAACAAACACACTGTAGGGATAGTATAGGTAATAATATCACGGCCCCGCTGCGTCTCCCCTGTGTGAATGCAATCAGCTGCAGGAGACATCCCACACTCGTTCCTACAGGTTTTCCTATTACTTTTCACTATGGCAACAGCTGAGAATCATAACCTTCCTTTTATTTAAAAAATAAAAATTCAATTTGACTTAATGTATAAAACCCAGAATAAATTTAGTGTTGAGGATATATTTGATATCATCTGTTGTTTAATTTTATCTCTTGTGACAGGTTTCACTCAAAATTATAAGCATGAAGCCAGGAGGATGGAGCGCTGGGTGTTAAGTAGTAAACATGTGTTTGGAATTGTTGGAGGGAGGAAGAGATCTTATGGGGGCTGTTGGGACGGGGGAGGGGAGTGTGTTGACTCTATACAACATCAGATGTAAAGATGAAAAATTAAAATCACAGGTCCGAATTCAGGGGAAATACTTTGAAGTTTAAGTGTTTTCTTACCAGAGGAAACCACTTTCTCCAACTTTATTAACATAAAGTGGGGTTGAGTAAACCCTCAATGTGTGGATGAGCCCAGGCTGAAGCACCGGAAAACATGAACAGATGGAAGATTGTGCTGTTCATGGTTTACTTCCTCATTCTCTTAGACTCTGTGAGGAGAATACAAACACAAAACCAAAATTCGAGCTGGGAAGAGTCCTCAGGACTAGGATTTCTGAGTAGAAGGCCATTGGGAATCATGGTGCATCTGTGCGGGGTTTGTAATCACTCAGCTTCCCTGGCTTTAAAAACCTCGGCGTGGCCAGTGGGCTTGGATAGCGGACCACCAGAGGGGAGGCGTATTTGAGGAAGTGGAAAGTGGGGGTCAAGGGACACCAAAGCAGAGAGGAGATGCAGGGTAGACAGAGTACGGAGGCACGGGGAACTAGCAACAGTAAAAAGTTGTTTGAAAAAAGTGCCATAATGAAACCCAATATTTTGTGTGTTAATAAAAATTTAAAATTTCCCTGACTCTGTATGAGTTAAGTATATCATGGAAATAGATTTATGAGATATTATCCTTTTCGCTAAATGAAAAATATGAATACATTCATGATATGAATTTGTAACTACTGTCTGAAATGTTAATAATTTTGCTATTCCCCCTTTTAATGAGCGTTTGATACTAGTGGGGGTTTTGAAAGATTTCCTAGACAAACACTGCATGCCCATAGAGTTTTAAAGCCACAACATTATGTAGTTCCTTGTCTGTCAAATAGAAGTTCATGGTCTTCTGTCTCCTCTGGCTTCTCGTGAATGACGGCTGGGGTGGCGTAGCTGCTTCCTTTGCTGGGTGTGTCACGATGAGCTCATCGAACAGCATGTTGGGTTCTGTGAATTTGCTTCCATATGGAACGAGTTAGCAGCTATTTAATTTCTAAAAATGTTTATGAAGTCTACAGCCTGTTGTTATTTTTAGGGAGGCCTGTTCAGAACTCTGCCAGACGATTGTTTCAGGACCCCCGAGTTTTCTTCTTCTCCTTTTGAAATTCCTCCAGAAGACATAACACTTTAAAACTGCTCTGAGTTTTGCAAAGATGAATGTAAGGATTCATATTCTTTCCTCTACACTCAGTATTTCCCAATACAGATTACTTTGTACTTAGCCATTTAACAAATCCAATTTTTTAATTAAAAGATTGATATGTATCTTAAGTTTTCGAATCAATGAGCAAAGATATCTGTAAGTAACAATGATAGACATAACATTTTAAGAATCATAAAAAGCCCTTAATATATTTTTAAAGCTGATTTAAATTGATGGATTCTTAGTACAGAGCTGAGCCTTGGAAACAATCTACAGCGATGTTTCCAATCTCACGGCCATTAGGTGGTTTACATTTCTTTTTGGCCGGTTAACTCAGAGATACTCATGTGTCAAGTTTTGTTTGTTCGTTTGTTTTTGTTTTTGTATTTTTCTTTTAGGAGTCAGCCTCCATCACATCCTTTGAAAGTTACTGTGGGTAGATACTGAGCATGCACAAAAGCTGAGAGGAATTTAAATGTGATAGATTTACTTTTAAAAACAAGGTTGCAAAAGCTGTTTCTTGTTCTCAATGAAATCTAAGTAAGGGAGATGAGAAAATATAGAAGTTCCCACATCTGTTTCTGCCTATTTAGAAACCTGTGTCTCTCCTGAGCTGTTCCTGTTCGATAATGTTCTTCTCATTACATGAGTGCTTAGTCGGAGCTGGAAAAGAATATTGGAATTGTAAACACGCCAGTCTGCTGGCACTGGCGAATCGCATTGTGGGCAAAGCTTATCTCTGGGTGGCAATTTAAAGTGAGACAATTATGGAAAAAGGAAACGTCATGAGAAAGGAAGCTGGAAAAGGAAAATGATTCATGCAAGCAAGCACAATTTGCTCCTGATAAGGTTAGTAATAAGATCACACACAGTACCTGTTTGAAAAACATCACAGGCAAAAGACTCAAATGTAAGGACTTGCTTTCCTCTGAAACTAGTAGGGATTCACAGGAGTTCCTTCTTCCCTGTTAAAACACTAATTTTAAAATAAAACGAATTTGTCAGTCTCAGGAACCAGTCCCTCTCTCTAGATGAAAAATAATTTTGTTTTGATTTATGCATTTAATATTTCACACTGGAAATGTAAAACTACAGCAGTTATTTTATAGTGACTGAGATCAGGAAATATGGGGGTAATTCATTATATTTATTATTTTTCTTTTTAAAACTATAAATCAATGTTATTGAAAATTAAACGTATGGTCTACTCTGAGGGCATTTTTTGAGGTAGAACAGTACTTTCCATAAGGCTTCGGAGGATCTGACAGCAACCTGAATTATTCATGAGTCTTGGATTTTTCCTTCAACCTAATCAAATTAATAAAACAATTTCAATTCTGAAAGCTATTAATACTCTGAGGATATGAGCAACAAGCATGAATTTGTCTGCACTTTCTTTTTGAATTTTGTAGTCTTCTGGGAGTCACCAAATTCAAAATAAATTGATTTAGAAAAAAAAAAGTGTAGCACCACGTTTGGTCTCTGTCGCTCAGCTCCCCCTGAGCAATGAAGTCATTTTTATTTTCTTTGTCATCGAGTACTTCAGATGACGATGATTATCTGAACCTCCTAAAGGGCCTTGAAAACTCCTGTTAAAAGAAAAGCATTTTAGAGTGGTGTTTTAGTTCTTAGGATTAATTACCGCCCTATGTCCTGGATGCTTGAAGGAGCCTGTAAAATGGAATTGTAACCTGTGATTAGACAAATATAAACAGCCATATAAAACAATTATAAAAGCATCAGAATTACATCACTGGGCTGGTGGATGATAAGAAAATTCCTTAGTTGTCACTGAACTAAGTGAATTGAAAACTTTGGCTTCTAAAGCAGAACAGAAATAAATTGGTTACATAACCTCCATTGTTTAACCCAAACACAAACATTAGTGTGTGGGAAAAAATTACTTCAGGATATAAATTCAAAGAGACATTTTCACGTGACTTCTTGAACAGCATCTTCTGCTTTGCCTTTGTCAGAAAGAAAGATTGTTCAAATTGACCCCCCTCCCCCAGTCAGGCCTCTTTGATAACTGACACCATGATATTAAAACATAATTCAGTGAAGGCATTCCTAAGGGGATGTAGATAAAAAGTGTATGTATTCCACTTGTTGAAGATCTCACTTAATACAGGGATAGAGTTGGGAGAGTCCAGGAGAAGGAAGTGCTTTCAACTCCCAAGGGCTTCTCTGTCAAGTTCCAGATGCTTTAAGCTGACTTTTAGCAAGGGCTGGATGGCTGTCAACTTCAGGGTAGAGCCCTGAACCAAACACAGACAAGAGTGAGGTGCAATTGCGTTTTACCTAGCCAGAAGGCACTCTGCTACAACCACGGCGGTGCAGTCCTGGGAGATACAGCCTAGCCCGTGTTCAGAATCTTCCTATTTGTCTGGCGCTTGAAGCTGTAGAGCATGTTGGGTTTTGAATCAACCAGAACGATGTTTATGCTGCCTGTGGAAATGAAACTGCATTCTGATACTCCTGCCAAAAAAAGTTAGCTGCGAAACACATGTAACATACCTAAATATATGGAAGAGTATTATTTCTAAACGTCCATTTAAATGTTAGAGGAGGCCTCCCAGATGTTACCAATTTTGATGGAAATGAGATCAAGTAAGCCTTTTTGAATTTATGAACCGATGAGCCCAACGCTTAAGACATTTATTTGTTTTATTGTCAGAGAAAATTCAACTGTTTAGTTGAAATAAGTAGAATGTTTGGCATTTCTGTTTGCATTGCAGGAGAGGATACAGCTTTTTAATTGAATAGCCACTCCAGATTGGGGACAATTTTAAAGTGGAGTTAGGTTAAGCACTCGTGGAGGCCAATTTAAATTTGACCAGTGCTTGCCTCAATGTCCGTTATGTCCGCTCATCCACTCAGCCCGCAGTGATTGTCTTATCTGCGATAAAGAGAGATGGGGGAAGGGGTAAATAGAGTACATGGACATACAAACTGTTAGGTAGCATGTGGTCGTATTGGAGTAGGGTGGGCCCTCGCTCTACTGCAACTGGTGTTCTTATAAAGGGGATGTAAGGCACAAAGAGGGTAGGTGACCTGTGGAGGAAGAAAGAGAGTTGGTGGTATCATGAAAGGGAGGCAGGGATAAGACAGGTGAACCACAGTGCTAGAAATCAGCTTGCAGGTTGGAGTTTAAAGCGCATGTGTGGGAGCTTGAGGAGCGGTGTGGAGAGCACAAGGATTTGTAAAAGGAAGTTGTTACCAAAGGTCTAGGTCTCCATTCCAACAGAGGAGGTACTCAACGGAGAGCAAATTGATGGGAAAGCCTGTGGAGGGGCACTGAGAGAGGGCTCTTGGTCTCAGTGAGAAGAGATGTACCTAACCCTCGAGATACTGGAGGCCTCAGGGAGTGAGGAGGCTGGTGTAGGGGGGCTGTGGGGCTGTGGGGACATCCTCTTGGAGACCAGGGAGGAGAAAGGGGATGAGGAACCATAGACGGGCAGACCGGGAGGAGCATAATGACTGCAAAAACAAAGATTAAAAAACAATAATAATAACACTAACTTAAGAAAACAGAAAAAGATCAAACTAAAAATAACCATAATTGATTTATCAAGTGCTTTTTCTTGACTGCTATCAGGGGATCATACCCTGGGAGTCCTTCGATGACATGAAATGTATAAATTTCAGTAGGGATTTATACTTCTGTTAGTTATTTAAAAAAATCAAACGGTTACCATGTCTTTAAGTCTTTATTATCTTCCCTAGGTCTAGTTTCAAAGGTTCTCCCTGAGATCTTTTGTTTTTCATAAAATAAGCAATATATTCATATATTACATTCTATATAATATTTATTTTACATGCATATGTACTGAAAAAAGTTTTTGAGTGTGGAATGAGATGGGGAGAGAGAAGAAAGGAAGTATGTATTAGTTTCCCACACTTGCTGTATCAAATTACCACAAAGAAAATGGCTTCATATAAGAGAAGTTTATTTTTCTAGGGTTCTGGAGACTAAAAGTCTATGATCAAGGTATTGGCAGAACGACACTCTCGGCAAGCGCTCCAGGCAACAATCCTTCCTTCCACACCTTCTCACGGCCATGCGAGAACACACCTCATTTCCTGGGGATTTAACTCCAACCTCTGCCTGTCTCCACATGATCACCTTTCCATTTCTTCCCTCCTTTCAGGGAGGACAACAGAAACGCTGAACAAAACTGACCAGTCCCTCCAACTCCAGTGTGTGTGTGCGCTCGTTCATTTTATTCTAATTTAATTAGATCTCTGAGAGTGTTGCACAATGAGGAAGATATCTATCTTCCTCCTCAAGCTCCTCTTGGCTCCACCTTCTTTCCATGGCCATCCAACCTTATTTCCTCTGCTCTGTTTAACCCATCAAGTCCCATTTCTGCCTCTGTAAACCTAACTAGCCATCTGTCACCATCCTGTTTCAGATAAAGCCACATTCTGTGGCACTGGGGTTTCAGACATGTATATTTCATGTAAGTGGATGTAAGTCAATCTGCAACAAAGAACGATTTCATTTCATTTGTTTCCTTGCTTTGAGGATATATAGGGCCTTGTAAAATCACACTGTGTAAAGCCATGCTTTTGCTTCCTCAGACAAAAGAAACCAAGATTGATTTCACATCACTGTTACCTGTTATTTGAAAAGAGAAGGTAAAAAAGTAGGTGGAATCAACCTTGGATCTTGCTCATTTCATTCATCTGGTGGTGGAGTTAGACTCAGACACTGAGACTGAAAGCTGAAGAACGTTAAAGAAGAAAACAATTTTGCTAGAGTCTGTGACATCAATTTGAAAACTGAAAATAAAATAAATTATAATACTAATTGATCATTAATGCTAATGTCCCCCAGATAGCCCAGAGGCTGCCATTTAATGCTATAAAGTTACAGAGAATGAGTTTGGCCAGCTATTTTTATCAAAGTTTCAAACATTTATCTCTAGACAAAGAGCCCATGGGAAAGAAGTCTTCTGATCTAAATTTCCTTTGCTTGGATGGAGATGTGGATTCACTATTCATTAGTTTAATGACCTTGGGTAAATAAGGCCATTAATCTTTGAATTTTTTGGTACATTTGTAAAATAGAAATAATAGTAAATTAACCATTAATTTAATAGGGCATTTTCATATAAAAGCTTTTTATATCCTGTAATGTTATATACATCAATGTAAGAGCTTATTTATGGACAGTGTTTTCCTTGAGCCTGTGTTTAACAGGCATAGTAGTTATGAGCCTAGTGTCTGACTCAAACTGAGTCTGCTCGAGTTTCAGCTCATCTACGCTCTCAGGAGTGACCTTCACCTCAGTGTGCTTCTGTTTCCTTATATGTAAAGTGAGCATAATAGTATTTACTTTCTAGGTTGTTAAGAGGATTAGACAGCCAATAAACTTGAAGCAATTAGGATAGAGCCTGTCACATAGTAAACACTCAATAAATATAAACTGAGGTTGTTATTATGATTACTATAAAATCTGGCATCCAGGTCACCCCCAATGAATTCTCAGGATACACAATATTTAGAAGATGGCAAAATTGGTTCCAGACATACAGATGTAAATTTATTTATACAGTATAACTAGGGTCATGCGTGTGCATAAGCACATGCACATGTACATACACACAGACACTCGTGTACACTAGAAATCTGGTAGTGATGAAAGTTCAGGTGTTTGCATTGATAGGGAGTGAAAGAGGGAACCCAACAAAGTTCATACTGAATTTCACAAGGGTGAGGATGGCCATGGTGAGCAAGGGCCTGAGGAAAGGCAAAGGATATTTAAAACAGTCACGATCATAAGTAAGTAGGAGATTAAAGGACAGAAAAAATATTGTGTAGCTCTACTTAGCTTAGCTTTGATGAAAAGCTTCCAGTTTGTGGTTGAACCAATCGTTTTTATGTTGGAACTCACTAGCAGGATTCAACAGGAGTCTTCTGGCAATTTTACAATTAGCAAAGGGGAGAGGGGGAGGGTATGTTACTAAAGAGCACGATGGGAGGAAGAGTAACCAGATGGTCATATGGTGTTTGTGTTCCTGAAGCTCTCAGCTTTAGAGACTGAGAGTCTAAAAGAAACTTAACCCACACTTAATTTATTAGTCTAATTGAATTTAGGAGTTAATAATAATGTTAATACTCAGAAGTACAATATATTTATTTATTTACTTATGTTTTATTGGATATTTTATTTATTTACATTTCAGATGTTATCCCCTTTCCCCATTCCCCTCCCCCCAATAAACCCCCTATCACATGCATCCCCCCTCCTCCTTTTTGCTTTTATACCTTTTTAATTTCATGCAAGCATTAAGGTCAGTTCTAGGTTGAGGAACTAGTAATACAATAGATGCAAATAGTCAAGGACTTACTTATATTTGAGACAGAGTCTTGCTATGTAACCCAAATGGCTCAAATTCTCTCTCTGTCTCTCTCTGTCTGCCTCCCCCCCCCCATACCTCCTGAGTGCTATGGCTGAAGGCAGGTGGTACCATGTCTAGACCAGGAATTGTAATAACATAGTAAAGACTTGTGTAATAGGACATCTTTTTCTGTTCATGGGATGAAACCAAATGAAGCTAGTATATAATAAGGAGAAACCAAGCAATTAGCTTGCCTGGGCCACTGGTTTTTCTTGTCTTTATGCTTCCCTGTTTTCTGCTGCATCCTTTCTCAGTCCTGGTGGAACAAAAGAGCTGATGTGGCTCCATGTCTTCATCATCTTGGAATAAAGTGAGTGTTCACGCTATCAAATTCAGGTCCTCCTACAGACCTACACTGCACTGAGCTAGCAGTTTTGCTCACAACCTACCCTTAAAGCAACTCTAGTAATCCAGTGAAGACTTACCCTGAATCCATAGGGTGATGAGTTCAGATTACTTTACAGTTTGAGATTCAGGGAGGGGTAGAAGAACAAACAACCTGGGGACTGTTCCTTGAAAAAGGAAGACTGGACAAACCCTAAAACCCTGCTAAGGCCTAATGCATCTTGCATAATTGCCTGAGGTATCTTGAGTGTGGTTCCGTGCTGCAGTAATCATGTGAACACTATTTTGAGCACAAGTATCGGCTTCAGTGAGTTCTGAGAGATGGGATTTGAGCAACACCAGCTGGGTTCTGATAAATGTCAGGAGTCTAGAGATCCCTTTGTGTGTCTTTGGATGAGGCTGAGGTTGAGGGTACCGACATCTTTGTTCTTTACTTCCTAACATGTATTTAAGCTGCTGAAAGCACTGAGGAGAGACTTTATTATTCTCTATAAAGGCTTCATATCTAAAAAGAGACTGAAGCTTCTCAGTTGTTCCTTTCACATCACTTCGATGGATGCATATGTTTAAAATCTACTTTAATTAGTTCAGAATTTTAAAATGGCTTTCATCTTTAACATAGTCTTACTTTAAGGTTTTTGTCATCCTGCTAAAATAATTTGAGGCGGATATTATCCTGAGACATTAGTCGTAGCTGAGAAGCTATAGACTATAGAAGGTTGATAGGGAAGGTAGAGTAAAATTTCCTTGGGAATTGCCACTGGGGTTGCCTTGGGCCAGTAGATGACTGTACAACATTGTGTATATGAGCAGCACTAAGTGGATTCAATGGCTACAAGATAAAAACAACAACAACAACAACAAAACCATGACCCAGGAAAGCAGGCAGACTAACTGCAGATCTTTGCCGTTCTCTTCTCTACTCCAAATCCAGTCCCCTAGCCTCATCCCAGATTCTGCAGCAGATCACCTGCCACAGACTCCCTTCCAGCTTTGTCCTAGTCTCAAGTGTGTTACTAGTTCCCCTCCCCCAAATCATTGTTCTATGCTAACCCCTAACTCCTGCAGGCATTCCTGGGAAGCCAAAGACCACTCAGGCCAGCTAAGCAGGTCGGCTAACTACAGCTTCTCATCTCGTCTTCCACTCCACCACGTCTAGTTCTGCAGTGTCATCCCCAGCTCTGAAACAGACCACTTTCTTTCACCTCTCCTCACTCTTTGTCCCCATTCCTGATAGACTAGGCAGATCATGGTGGAACACCCTGCTTTCCTCCCTCCTGTGGAGGCCCTCAGTACCCTTCATAGCCCATCCTCATTCCTAAGTTTCAGTTCCCAATACCTAGAATCACATTGTATCTGGACCCACCAGTGGCCACAGCAAGCAGGATACCAGAAGAATTCCCTACCAGACAACATGTAACCACCACACCTTTCTAAGAATGAGAGAGACAGCAGAAACAAGGAACAAAACACCCACTCAACAACTCCAAGACCAGATATCAGCACCTAGAATTACAATAGTCTCAAACCCAGATGCCTAGAAACAAGCACAGGAACATAATCAGTAGTAGTCAGAACAACATGTCTCTTCCCATGACCCAGCCACTCTCCCATAGTAGGTCCTGAGTATTGTAGCATAGCTGAAATACAAGAAGAAAACCTTAAAACTGTCTTTATGCATATGATGGTGGTCCTTAAGGAGGAAATGAATACATCCCTTGAAGAAACCTACAAAAACACAAAGTAACTGTACAAGGAAATGAATAAAACAGTACAAGGCCTGAAAGTAGAAAGAGAACTGATATAGAAAACTCAAACTCAGGGGAATCTGGAAATGAAAAATTTAGGAATTCAAACAGGAACCTCAGAGGCAAACTTCACCAACAGAATACAAGAGAAGGAAGAGTGTGACGCATAGAAGACATGTTAGAGGAAATGGATGCACTAGTCAAAAAAAAAAGTTAAATGTAAAAATTCCCTGTCACAAAACATCTAGGAAATCTGGGACACTATGAAAAAAACAAACAAACAAATAATAGAATAATAGGAATCAAGAAAAAGACACACAGGTAAAAGGCACAGAAAATATTTTCAACAAAATCAGAAAATTTTCCTAACCCAAAGGAAGAGGCGCCTATCAAAATACAAGGAATATCAAATAGATTGGACCAGAAAAGAAAGTCCCATCAGCACATAGTAATCAAAATATTAAGTGCACAGCCATTTAAATATCTAAAAAAATCAAACTTGAAACCAAAACCAATTAAAAAAGAAGGACATTACATATTCATCAAAGGAAAAAACCAAGATGACATTTCAATCTGACCACCTATGCCCTAAATGCAAGGACATTTGCTTTTGTCAAACAGACATGACTACAGCTTAAGTCAGTGGGGTATTGAAGTCTCCCACTATCAACGTGTAAGGGTCAATGAGCAATTTAAGCTATAGTAGTGTTTCTTTTCCAAAAGTGGATGCCTTTATAAGAGCTGCCATGGCCATAGTGTCTCTTCAACGCAATAGAAAGCCTAATGAAGACAGTTGCAGGCATTGCTTGTATTTTATTTTCTTTTAGTTCTTTAAGAGTTTTATGCAACATAAATTATTGTATTAAACCCTTGATCTCAAACTTTTAATATATAATGGTACAGGATCTATTTTACCATTCTAAGAGGGAGATAGTGAGAAAATACTACACTAAAGCAAGACTGAAAGCTAACTGGGTAAACTTCAAACTCTGCATCTCCATGTCTGATGTCAAAGTGCTCTTTAGATCTCCAACCCCTTTCATCTTTGATAACTGCAACACTTTTCTCTTGGGCTGGTTCAACTCCTTGTTAGCAGCTCTCCTCAGCAGGTATCCGATGGCTTTGGCATCTCCAACATTTTGGGGTTCTCCAAGGCAATCCAGGCTTCACCTTCACAGCTTTACACAATACCCTCTTTAGGCCTTCATGCAGAGACACCCCTGACACATGATTGATCTCACCAACTTTTCTTAGTCATAAAGGGAGACTCCATAACCTATTTTTAATGTCCTTGATTCTAAAGCCAGAACCACATGGCTGAAGCTGCCAAGTTCTGCTGCTTGCTTGGGCTGGAACATAACCTTCCTCATTCAATTACATCTTCATCAGTTTACTGGTTTGATGTTAACTGCCTGAGCTTGTCTGTCCTGAAACCTGATCTGTAGACCTGGCTGGCCTCAAACTTAGTGATCTGCAGGCCTCTGCTTTCAGAGTACTAGAATTAAAGGTGTGTACCACCAGACCTGGTCCTAAGCTTTTCTTTAATTCCTTTTTACAAGTTGGAAGCATACCTGGATGGGGTCTTGCCCTGAGGGCACTCCTCCTTTATTCCACTCAGCATCAGACTCTTCTTTAATCTGCTTATCTCCCTGGCACAGGATTTAGCCCCATCCCACCTCCTGCTGCTCTTTTCTCCTCCAGCTATGTATGATTGTTTTTTTGTTCACCTTGCTCCTTCCGTTATAAGTCTGCATAAACATGTACATTAATAATGACACTACATAGTCCATGGTAGGCTGTTTTGAGATTTCCTCGGCCAAAGCAATTAATCCAAAACTTGTCAATTTAACCTCAGGCAGATTTTTTGGACAAGGGTAGAAAGCAGACACATTTTTTTCATGAAAATATCAGAAATACTCTCTAGGCCACATACTAACATTCTCCTCCTCTGAAACCTCTTGAGTCAGGCACCCACAGTATCAATCACCCTCAGCACCACTGTCTAAAGTATTCCACTGCTTCCCAACCCAATGTCCCAGAGTCCACATTCCTCCAAACAAAAACATGGTCAGGCCCATCACAGCAATATCCCACTCCTGGTAACAACTTCTGTCTTAGTTGGAGTTCCTATTGCTGTGAAGAGACCCTATGACCATGGCAACTCTTATAAAACATTTTATTGGGGCTGACTTACAGCATGGTGGCATGCAGACAGGAACGGTGCTAGAGAAGGAACTGAGAGATCTACATCTCCATTCACACAAAACAGAAAGTGAATGAGACACACTTCCTCCATAGACACACTTCCACAAGCCTTGCTCCAACAAGGCTACACATCCTAAGAGTCCCATTCCTTACGGACCTATGGAGTCCATCTTATTCAAACCTCTTCACCTGCTCTCACCAAAGGGCAGGGCATCTTGACCATGCTAAACAAGAATACTGGAGCTGACAGACGTTATAAACCAAAAGAACCTAACATATATTTACATCACATTTCACCCAAACACAGAAAAATATACCTCTTCTCCGTACCTCACAAAACTTTCTCCAAAATTGATCACATGCTAGAACACAAAGAAATTCTCAGTAGATACAAGAAAATTAAAATAACTCCTCACATCCTGTCAGAGCACCATGGATTAAACCTGGATGTTAACAATACCAGAAACAACAGAAAGCTTACAAACTCATTAAAACTGAACAGCTCTCTACTGGGTCAAGACATTAAAAAAAAATAAAGATTTTTCTAGAATGAAAATGAATGTATATCATATCCAAACATATGGTGCAATGTAAGAGATGCTAAGGGGACAATTCATAGAACTAAGTACCCACATTAAAAGAATGAACAGATTTCATACTAGCACACCTGAATGTCCTAGAACAAAAAGAAATATACACATACAAGAGGAGCAGACAGAAAGAACTAATCAAATTCAAGGCTGAAATAATAAAAAAGAAACAAAAAGAACAATACAAAGACTCAACGAAACAAAGAGTTGAGTTTTTTTGAAAAATCAACAAGATAGACAAAGCTTTATCCAAACTAACTAAAAGATACAGAGGTAATATCCAAACTAATAAAGTTGGAAATGAAAAGAGAGACATACCAATAAACACTAAAGAAATCCAGAGAATCATAAGGACATACTTAAAAACCTGTATTCCAACAAACTGGAAAGTCTAAAGGAAATGAATAATTTTGTCAATAGTTAACACCAAAGTCAAATCAAGATTAGATAAACAATTTAAATAAAATAAACAAAAAAATCCCCAACCAACCAAAGGAAGGTAGTTTAGAGCAAGTCCATAGCCAGTATCAAGTAAAATGGAGAGAAAACTTAAATCAATTCCACTGAAATCAGAAACAAGACAAATGTGTTCCCTCCCTCCATTTCAAGTTTAGAATTTCAAGTCTTATCTATAGTAATAAGACAGCTGATGATGATCAAATGAATAAAAATTAGAAAGAAGTAAAAATTTCTTTATTTGCAGATAATATGACAGTACATATAGATATAAAAACTGTACTGGGGAACTTCTACAGCTGATAAACACTTTTAGTAAAGTAGCTGGAAACAAAATTAATTTACAAAAATCAGTATTATTCCTATATATTAATGACAAATGGACTGAGAAAGAAATTAGGGATATAAAGCTTTTTATAATAGTCTCAAATAATATAAAATATCTTGTGGTAACTCTAATCAAGCAAGTGAAATACTTGCATGATAAAAAGAAATTGAAGAAGATATCAGAACATGGAAAAAATCTCTCCCATGCTCATGGATCAGTAGGATTAACATAGTAAAAATGGCCATAGTAAAAATGGTCTATGAAAAGCAATCTGCTTCCTAGACAATTCTTCACAATTCTTGAATGGACAATATTTATTTTCATATGGAAACACAATAAATCTAGAAGAGCTAAAACAAACCTGAATAATTAAACAGATCCTGGAGGTATTATCATCCTTGATTTCAATTTGTACTACAGAGATACAGCATGATATGATCACAAAAATAGACACATTGATCAATGCAAATTTTTGAAGACACAGACATAAATACAAACATCTATTGTCTTAGGGTCCTATTGTGAAGAGACCCCATGACCATGAACATTCTTATAAAAGAAAGCAGGAAATTAGGGTTTGCTTATAACTTTCAGAAATTTATTCCATTATCATCATGGTGGGGAACATGGTGTTTACCAAACCAGCTGCAAACCCTTTGGTCTACAATGGTGTCCTGCCTGCAAAATATGCCACTGCAATGGCGGTGCAGAGCTTGTGAGAGTAAGCAAGCAATACTTGACTTTACTCAAGGCCCACTCCATAAGATGGAACCCATATCCAGTCTTGTTTGGCTGACCAAGAACCTCAGACTAGATAGCCCAGGACCTAGGGTAAAACTACTGTTCTAAAAAAATAAAAAAAACCAACAAACATTAGAAATAATATGACTCCTAATGACATTCTGCCATACATAAAAATCAATGCCTTGCTTGGCCATTATCAAAAGCTACCTCCTTCAGCAGATGGGACAGACACACATTATACAGAGTGTGAAAAACTTTAGAACACTCAAACCTAAATGGGATATCTCCATCAAATCTTCTCTGTCAGAGCTCAGGGAATCCCACAAAAGAGGAGGCAGAAAGAGCAGAAGAGCCCGGGGGTATTGAGGACACCAAGAGAACAAAGCCCTTTAAATGATTGGTACACATATGAATGCACAGAACCCAGATCTGCATAGGTCTGCATCTGCTCAGACCCTACAGCTGAAAGGAGAAATGGATGCCTGACTCTATCCCTAACCCAGAAGTGATCACTAATTGAAAAGCATTTGCAAATGAAAATTTAGTTTTCTCCAAGGGAGTCTCAATAGGGAAACAAACTATTCTCAATGGTAGGCTGCGTGTCCAGCTGTAGACGGCAACAGAAATAGAATGGAACGGCTTCTTTGGAGGTTCCTTGTCTCAAATGTCATGACAGGGTTCTCTACATGTATATATGTATTTCTCTCTTTTTATCCTACAGATTTTTTGCATATATATTATGGCTTCCAGTTGAATGTTTTTATGGGATTTCTGAGTGTGCAAAACAAGTGGGGTTTTTCTGAGGAGGAGGGGGCTCTTTTTATTTTGTTTGTCTGTTGTGTTCAATTCTGATATTTGGTTTTTGTTTTATCTTATTATATCTTATTATCTCTTAGAAACACATTTATTTTCTAGTGAGAGACAGAAAAGAGTGGATCTCGATGGGTGATGGGTGAGAAGCTGGGAAGAGTTGAGGGAGAGGGAACCATAATCAGGATGTATTCTGTGAGAAAAAAAATTATTTTCAATAAAAAAAGAAAAAGAGGCCTTGAGTCAGAAAGGAGGGAGATGTGTCGGGTAGGAGCCATAGTGCTTTGGACGGGGAGAGGAGGGAAAATATGACCAAGATAAGTTTTCAAAGAATAAATAAAAAACAAATACTATTTCTAAATAGGAACATCTATGATGACTTAAATAAAACGCTATTGTACATAGATATATACACACACTAATTCATGAAAAGTAATATAATTCTGTTTTTCTTTTTTAACTTTTTTTTGACTTCTTATGAGTTTCTCATCATGTTCCCTGGTCCCATTCATCTCTCCATCCCATTGTGGAAGCTGCAGTGTGTCCTACAGTATACTATTTTGTCTACACGTGTTCACTTACAGATATTCACAGCAATGAGTCATTGGTCTGGTTTGAGGTCTCTGGCTTCTCTTACATTATCAATTCTGGATCCTCACTGAGAGTCCTCATGTATCTCCTGTTGCTCTGTGTCATGGAGATCCTGCATCTTTGATCCTTCACATGCTCCAGCAGTTCACAGATGAGGTGGATGTTGGAGTAGGCCAACTCAAAAGCCCTGCATCTGAGCCTGGGTGGTAGCTGAGTTGGTCAGCCTGCCAGCTTTCGTGCACCCACACCACCAGAGTGAGTTCTCCAGCATTCTCCAGGCTAGCTCACCCAATGCTGCAGCTGGCAAAGTAGGGCCACCTCCCCTGCTCTAATGTCCTTGGAGTGGCTCACCTGCACCCATGTCACCAGAAACAGCTCTACTGTGCTGTCCAGGTGAGGACACCAATCTCCTGAGTGCTGTCACCTATGAGAGATGTGGGCAACTCTCCAGAATGCTGTAGCCAGTGAGGGTCAGTGCCATCTCTGCACAGCCCTTGGAAATCAACATGGTCACAGGCAGCAGCCTGACTACATGCTATTCTTCTCCACCCTTGTGTCTCCAGTTCCATATCTCCTCATAATGCTCAGACTGTTGTGCTTCTCTTTCTCTCCCATATGTCTAGGTCATACGTGCACGTTGTGTAATGGCTCCTGTGGTGGGTGGGCCACAGAGCTGGTGGACCTCTGGGTGTCTTCCCTAGCTGGCACTGCATGACATGGCTGTGAATCTTTTCATTTAGTTTTTATTTTATGTGCAGCAGTTTTCTTACTGTATGTGTCTCTGCAACATATGCCTGCAAAGGCCAGAAGAGGGCACTGGATCACCTGTGGCTGGAGTTACAGATGGTTATAAACTGCCAAGTGCTGGGAATTGAATCTGGGTCCTCTATATGAGTAGCCAGTATCCCCTCCATCCCAGACTTTTTTCCTCCCTCACTTCCTCTCTTCCCCAGATCCACTGCTCCTCTGTTTCCCCTCAGAAAAGAGCACGCATCCCAGTGATGTCACCAAACACAGCATAGTGACAAGTGCTTGTGCTCAGATCTCTTTTTCTGATGTGTGGGTAGGTAGTCAGTACTGGCAGTTAGCTCTTTTACCTGCTAAACCATTTTTATGGCCCACCAGTTCTTTCTTGCAAGAAAAAAAATCATCATCAACATGGAGAGAACCCCCAAAGACTAAAGAAATCAGAGTTACACACTACAATGCTGTTATGAGATATTATCACAAGAATTGTCTAAAACATCACAATTTGCTTGCTATTTTATAGATTAGAAATGTTTTATTGTGTTTTATATGTTTATTTGTAAGAATTATAGTCAGTTAAGGGCAATTGAAAAGTTACACAGTTAAATGACTTTACAAAACCTAGAGATCTTAAGTTTATTAGTTTTTTTTGTTAACTTATTATCTCAGCTGGGGAGGGTATGGTATTCATCATTTCTCCTTGAGATAAACATGTGGTTCTTATACACTCTCCAAGGTAGATGCTGTATTGCTCTGTGTTGATGAATAATAACCACAAGTGTCTGTAATACAATGCCCCTATTACTAGGCTGTTGGCCAATCATCCAGCATTCACTGGCAAGCTCCCCTCTACTATGCTATAACTTGGTGTCTGCATTAGGACAACAGTCTGGTTCACATGACCAGACTTAGGTGGGTGGTGATCTACTAACAGAGCTGGTCTGGCCTAGGCAGCTACTCTAACAAAAAAGATGTGTTGTGAGAGTCAGTCTGTTCTTTCACAGGGAGGGGCATGTTCCAGCCATGTAGTTTATTGTTCTAGTGCAAACAGCCCACGTATTAGGGGAACTGACCCAATATTTTATGAAATCAACTGGGCCTGTTTCTCCTGAGTACGCCCAGTTAGAAGCCTGATTGTTGAATTATAGTAGATTGTCTGGGAGGGAGGGCAAGGCTGACAGGTAATATTCCTATGGCCAGAAGAGATGGTTAAGTATCTACCTCTGAACAGGCTCCTATTTTGAGGAGCCTTCTGTGACCACATGCCTTGACCATTGTGGTCCTTGCCTAGACCCTGAGGCTCTTCATGATATACCAACACAAAGTGTAATTCCTCGGAAGAGAGGATCCTAGCCCCAATACTGTCATATCTCTCCTGGTTGGCTGGTGCTGTGTGCTCTTAGTTCTGTATCTATAGAATTTCCTCCGAAGAGCTATGAAACCTTATGATATGAAGAGCAAAATAAGAATAGTCAAATAGAGTAGGATGTCCCTAGTGTATAGACAAGTGTGACTTTTAAGAGAAGTCAGGTCTCCATGGATGCAGAAGGAGAGCCTAATTACCCCGCATGAAGCCATTTGTCCTTCCTTATTATTCATTCCACAGTTGAAATTGGTTCTGTTTACAATTCTTTGTAGGGTTCAGAGCAGTTGCTCTACAGTTCCATGGTGGAGCATCTCTGCTAATGAGCATATGCCGGAAACATGTGGGCAGAATGATAACAGCCCACCCACTTTTAAGCTTATTTTAGACGATGTAAACATGAGAAAATGAAAATTAATTAATGAACAAATCAAGAAAAGTGCCAAGTGTCCTAAATTAGGGACTTCTATTTATCTTTGCTCCCCCTTTCACATAGACTTTTATAAGCTTGAATCGTGTCTTTATTAATTTAAAGTGGCTCTCATTGCTCTGGAAATAAAGCCCTCACCTGTTGTTATGACCTACATTGTTCTCCACAGCCTGGCCAGGGATCAGGCTGTGGAGCAGGCCAGTGTTGTCTCCGTTCTGACCTCAGACTGCTCTCTGCCTCTCACTATGCAGAGCTTGCTCCGAGTTACTCACAGATCCCTTGTTCTATGAACTTTTATACACACTGCGCTGTTGCAAGCACAGGCCTTCCCCTGCCCCCATCGTTTGGTTCTTAGTCCATCTTTCTCTCTTTTCCCTAGGGATATTCTTGATGGTCCCACATGTGTTGTTCTTACAGGCGCTGTTTCATCTGTGCTTCTAGTCACTATTTGAAACTATGACTTTTTGATTGTCTTATTTATTCAAAATGCATGTTATGGAAGGTGAGGACTTCTGCTGTCTGCCTTATAACTCAGTAGGCAGAAGTGGCATAGTGTATAAGAGGCATTGTAGAACCACAGTTAACACACAGGCTTTAAGTCTCAACAGCTGAAGAACTCAGTCCTGACCTGTAGACGCAACTGCCATACTGTGTGGCTCATGTGAGTGTTAACTATGGAAAATTAACATAGAGTAGAACTTGCTGCATAAAAAAATATTATGTAAATGTTTGGTATTTTCATTTTTAACTTTTTAAATTAGAATACGAGATTCCAGGCTTTGCTGCATTGATGATTTACCAATCCTTATTATGTAGAACAGGATCCTGCTTGTTGCTGGCACTCAGAAAGAGACATTGAGTTAGCCTCCTTAAATTGAATTTTAGAGTGTAATAAGTATGTTGCCATTTGTTTATTTATGACAGTATTTTTTTCTTCTTAAACCTTAACTAGGTGTTAGAAATTGGTCTCACCAAGTACACAGGCAAGAGAGTCCTATAATGACCCTAAGATCAAGAGACTGTATTGAGTTTCTTTGTTCATCCAGAAACTTACCTGCCCCTGGTTCTTACTGGCCACTTAGGGGTGCTGGGATGATGGAAACCAGGAAAGCTAATTTTGATTCCTTCTGGTACCCTGGGACTTAGCTTTAGCTCTAGGCCTAAAGTGTGTTCAGATCACAGATAAGAAGACTCTGAGAAATTATTAAATCTCACTGCTTTAATTAAATGTTCCTCACCTAACTAATAGCAGCAGAAGAGGTGTGAACTTGAATCTACTCTACACTTCTTAGGTGTTAACATTGCCTGAGTATGAAAATTAAGTACTAGTGGTTTTTCTCACTTAAAGAAATAAAGTTGAACAGATTAGAGGATGTATAGATGGGGAATCTCAGAGATACCGCCAAGGCTATCATAATACTCAAAGAGAGAGCTGCAATTATGTGAAAAATCTTAATTTATAATTTAGGAGATTTTTCATTTACAATGTTGAAGTCTCAGTCACATTGATTTTTCTTTCTAACCCAGATATCACTTAAATTATTTGTCAGTGCTTGGTATTAATGAGATCATAGCCAGGGGTCTGTTCCTTTTCTTGCTGGCAGAGTGAGGTAACCCATCACAGAGAAGCTCCTCTGGGATTCTGCCTCTGCCTCTACTTGCCTCATAGTCCCACACTTCTGCACTGTTTACAAGGCAGGGCACTCACTCAACAGATATTTAATATTGAACCTAATGTGTGGAGTATAAGAAACATCATTAAATTAGATTAACCCTGTGGATTGCAACACACAAGGACACTTAAAATGTAAGAAATTGTATTTGTCTCAGAACTGAAAAAACAAAGTTTGTAATATATCCACTTATATGAAAAGAAAACCAGCAGAAGCCCGGAATCTGCACTTCTCATAGACGTCTTCACAAGTCTGTACTGAGAAATGATTGACAGATAAATACTGAAGATAGTTAAGTACACGGCGTGAAGCTTTGACGCATGTACGTTGCAAAACGTCTCATGCTAACTAACTAACACACCTTATATGCTTTTTTTTATGCGATGAGAAAACTTAAGTTCTATTCCTGGGAAATTTCAAATGCAGTGTAACATTGTTAACCAGCGTCATCCGGCTGTGCATGAGGTCTCTAGAGTTTACACAACCCCCATTCCTAAATCCTTATACTCTTTGACCAACGTGTCCTGGTCATTGCCACACCTCCCTTACATGGCAATCTCCATTGTACTTTCTGTTTCTATAACTGCAACATTTCCATATTTCACATATAAATGAGAACAGGCCGTATTTGTTTGGCCTACTTTGCACAGCACAATGTTCAGGTTCATTCATGATGTTGCAAGTGATGGAATTTCCTTGCTTTGGAAGGTAGTTTTGCTTGTCACCATACGACCAATGCATCATGAATTTCTTTTTTTTAAAAGGCCAAATGAGATTACAGTGTGTGTGTGTGTGCGTATGCATGTATGTATTCTGTCTCATAATTCTTTAGATATCTATCCATAGGCATATTAATTTATTAGCCACTGTGCATGATGCTACAATGCACAATGGACTGAAGATAACTCTGAGATATTGCTTTCATTTCTTTGACTATATATCAAGATGTACAGTCAAAAGGATTAGAAGTCGAAGGCTATCTTTGGCTACATAGAGAATTTGAGGCTAGCCTGGAATACATGAGACCCTGCATCAGAAAGAAAGACATAGGAATGTAGGATGATATGGTAGTTTTGCTTTTTGTTTTTGAGACATTTCTATACTGTTTTACACAATGGCTGTACAAATACATTCTAACCAACATTGTGCAGGGTTCCTTTGAGCCCTGTCCTTACCAGTGATTGCTGTCTTTTGTCTTCTGGATAATATTCATTCTAACAAGTGTGAAGTGATTTCCCAGTGTAGTTTTGTGTGTGTTTGGTTAATAACTGGTGGTACAGAGTACCGTTTCATCTTTAATATACATTGTGTTAGATATAGGTCCCATTCTATGTATATTGCAGTGTTTGCACTAAGCACTAAAATTATAAACTTGTCTGCACATTTATATTACACTCATGTATTATATTTGTTATACCATAAATATATTCATTTTACATTTCATATTTATTTTATTTGTAATTTTTAGTGTGTTCATTTAATGGATGCTGAGCACTAAGTATGGTGGAGGTATAGTAAAATATTAATATGTCAACAGTAAGAAGCCAGATAAGGTCCTGTTTTTATGTAACGTGAAGAGAAAGTAGTCAATGAATTAGGATAAATAACACTAAGTAGTGTACAGGAACTAAGCAGGATAATCAATGAATGTATTCCTGGGAAGAAGAGCACCACAGTCTATTTTGATGCTGATCGGGAAACCTCTTGGAGATGAGAGTTAAGCTAAACCCTTATTGATTGCATTAGGAGGTGACAGGAAGCAGTGGGCCAGAACCTTTCAGACTGAAGGAACAGAGCAGGTGTTTCAGGATAGAAAGGAAACTGGCACATTTGATCAAAAACTACAACGGCAACAACTGAAGACAAAGTGTCTGAGTTTGGAGAGTGAAGACAACGTGATATGATGTGACATGAGTCCTGGAGGAGGAAGGCCAGAGAGAGGAGCCTGTGAGCTATGATAAGGAGCTTTTATTTCATTGCACGATCGATGGGAAGCATTAGGGACTAAGTGGAATCGTAATGTGTTTGCTTTACATGAAAACATTCTCGATCTCTGATGGTTATGTGTCCTGAAGGGGGCAGAACAGAGGTAGGAAGAACATTCAGGAGGACATGACAGGATGTACCAGATGACAGGCAGCAAGAATAAGGACAGTGATGACGGAGAGCCATGGCTGTTTGGGGTACATTTGGAGACAGGCAACAGACCCAGGTGATGGATTATTTTGGGAATGGAGTAACAATGAATCAAATATAGGTTTGACTTGATCGATAAAGTAAATGGTGACAATAATTTCTAAGATTGGATAAAAATCCCCATTGGCAGAGGGGACAGAAAGGCAAGATTCACGTTTTGAGTGTGATGCCTTTGAGAAAAGCCTATGGCACATTTAAACAGAGATTTCAGTAGCCATCAAAACAAGATCAAGAACACTGGTCTAGGTCATTTTTGAAAATGTGAGAAACCGAAGACATTCAGGTTAGAGTGACTTAGAATCATCTCTCAAGTTGACTCTAGAAAAACACATCCGGTCTCTGAATTCTTATCTTTAACCACAGACAACATCCACCCTGGTTCAGTCTGAAGCATCATTCTATAGCAATATAGCAGTATATAGTAAAACACATTTTAAAGATGTATTTTTCAAAACATTTATAACATAGAAGTATAAAATCTTAGAGCAAAAGTTTCCTCTTTGCAATTGGAGCTGGTGTGTGCAGACCAAATCCAAGATAGATACAAATGGCAAACAAAAATTAGCATGAATCTTATCCTGGAAAATGTTCAGAGGAGTACAGCATGCAGAAAATATGCTTTTTATGAAATACTCTAGGTTGTGATCTAGACAGAATATATTTTGTTATTTGGAGTTTTGGTATGTGCATTGTGTTATGTTAGCATGTAACTAGCTTTAGACTTACCTAGAAATGATATCCACAAGGCTCAGTGACTTGGTCTTGTTTATAATACCAAAACCATGAAGTATTCCAGCTTATGCAATTGGGACTTTTATTTATACCATGCTATAAATGTACAGAAAGCTTTATAATAGATTGAATCATGCCAAAACCAAAAAAGAAGCCAAGTATAATTTAGATTCCATGGGAAGCAAACCCTGGAACTCGATTTCTGTGGAGCCCATTTATTGGGAGTGAGCTTAGGAGTGACACTTTTAATGGGCTTATGGAAGGGAGGGGGTGAGGCTCAGGCTGTATGCTGAGAGAAAATGAACTGCAGTGTGGTTGCAACAGAGCCTTCAGCAAGTCCCTGTGGTGCCCCTCCGATTGAGATGGCTCTTTTGAGGTGTCTTGAAAGGCAGCAAGGAGCTCATGTGTGATTTTTTTAAAAAACCCCAGTGACTGGTGATTTAATATGGGTGTAACTTTGAACAAACTTGCTCCTTGCAACTAAGGGCAGCAGTCCTTGGGGAAGGACTTTGCTGTGGGCCTGCCATCAGACAACACATCCAGATGTTCTGAAAGGAGGTGCTGTTCAAATCCACTTCTCTTATATATTAAATTTAAACCTTTGAGAATGAGTCCCCTAGAATTCCAATTGCTAACGTGATGTCTGTAGGGTGAGTTACAGGTCTGCTCAAAGTCCTTGGTCTCAAAGAATCAACTGACATTCATTACCTTCCCCCTTTCCGACCTTTCTGAACTTCCCACCCAGGTGGCCTACCTCACTTGGTGAATATCTCATGAGCTCTACCCTCTAACCTTTATCCTAAGGGTCTCCATGCTCATCACAGGACTTACCCACTGCCCTTGTCTTTTGCCTTGTCTTTTAAAGAGATAGGATTCCTAAAAAAATGATGGGTCCTTGGGTCAGAAAACCTATAGGAACTGAGCAGTAACTTACAGTGAAGAGAGAAACCTGCTGTCTGTTCTAACTATGCCTCTATTCAAATTCCAGGCAAGAAGAATTTCCATCCAAAACAGAAACCAACACTGGGCTTCTGGTACGGCCCTATCCCCTGAGGAAGAAAAACATTCTCTGGTGCAAGTCTATAATATTGAACCTCTTCTATCAACTCTATTGTGCTGCCCCTATGGAAGAGGTGGACAGAATCTGGCTTGTCAGCAAGCAGTGTTTTATCTCTGCTGGGGATGGGGCCATGGGGAGGCTGTAGTTTAATATTTGTTGTTGCCACTGTGTTGAGTTAGAATATTAACTAGCTGAGCATTAGCACACCTGGAGCCAGGGATCAGGCTGTCATATTTTCCATCCCTGCTAACATGGCTGTGATTATGCCAATATTTCTCCAGCATTGGGCATGGTTGATGACATAGGCTACATGACATCTTCTGTCCAAGACAACCTGTCTAGTACACTAATTAGTGTCTCTTTCAGAATTCAACTCTCTGTGTATTGACAGATGATATGAAGATCTTCAGATATCAAGCCTACTTTTGGATTCACCCCTACTCCTCTAATTGTTGCTTTCCTTTCTTTTCTGCCATAGTCTGGGCATATAACTTTTTACATGGGTGCCAGGGATCTGAACTCAAATCCTTGTGCTTTTTGTGGCAGGTCTTTTATAGACTGAGTCACCTCCCTAGCCCCAGGTTTTGTTCTTTAAGTCTCTAAATTTGTGGTAGTTTTATATGGCTTATGTTAGGAGGTATCAGCGCTCCACCCTATAGCTAACTGCTGTGACTACTTTCAGACTCAGCTCAGGGATACCTCTGCTTTGGGAGATAGTCTTTTGTTTCAATGTGAATACAGTACCCAGGGCTCATCCTTGTGGCCTCTGCTTATTCTCTTACTGCAACTGCATAACCCCACTCCCACCCCACCCCAACCCCCCACCCCCCGATACAGCAGTGTTTGAGTCCTCAGAGTACACAGAGAAAATGATGGCACTCAGGTCTGGTGTAGGGGAGCAAAGGGATACATAAAACATCCCACAGCCGGTCTTTGTTGGCACAGAATGGGGCATATTTGTGTCACCATCGGGCCTGACTGGAAGATTCTGGACCTGCCTTTGTAGAGTGGTCCCCTGGCCCGACTTTTTCAACTGTACTCCTACTGCTTGGGTATGCACAGCTCTGTTTTGTGTTTTGAGGACTCAGAGCTTGTTTGGGGACTGTGCAAAAGGTGGTGGGGAGCAGTTCATGTATGTTGGCTCAAGGGTAGAAAGGGACAGAGGGACAGAAAGTTCAGAGGTGTACCAAGATGGTATCTAGTAGGGTCTCTCATTCTTTAGCTTCACAAAGAGCATTGCAACTGTTCTCTCTTCCTCACTGCTGCATGTCTGGCATACCAGAGGTGTATTCAACATTGCCTGGAGCTGTCTGCAGTCCACTGGGGTCCCCACCCTGCCTCAGCTTTTCTCCTCTATTCTCTTCCCCATTCTATTTTTATGGCCTGAGATTGATCATTGACTCCCCTTAAGCCCTCCCTTTTGATTCTCCAGAGGCTGTTTGAGAAATTAAAAACAAATATCCAAAATCGACTTTTCCTCAAGGCTATGTGCTTGCCTCTGGCTAACTGGGGAGGAAAGTCACAAGAAGCTCAGAAAGAAAAATAAAAATGCTGGAACTCAGCAGTCCTGCTTCCTTCCTGTATTGTTATAAATATTTGCTAAGCAAATGAGTAATGAGGGAAATGGAAGGGAACATCTACACATCGGCAGACGAAGTTGTTTTCAACTCTGAGGTTCGTTGTTTGTTTGTCCTTGGTTTTGGTGCTGGTGATGGAAGGGTGACACCTATACCACTGTCTGGTAATTGGCATTTTGGAAAATGTCCGAGGCTTTACATTTTTGGCTATAAAACAAGCACAAGCAGGAAGCTTCCAGAAGGCTCTCATGAGGAGATCCCTGAGTCAGAGGTAGCTGAATAAGATTTGTAGTCAGAAAAATTTAGTGGTTGGCTTATTCATATTCACTGTCACTGTACATAGTAGGAAGAGGGTGGTGGCTTACCTTCCATTTCTGCATCCTTCAGCACCACAAGCCCTTCCTCTCATTCCCCTCCTCACTGTGCCAGTGCTTGCTGCGGTTGCCATCTTGAATTCTTCTACTCAGGCTTGATGGTGACATAAATGTGTCTCATTCTTTGCAGACGAAGCCTAGCTGTGGGGTATCTGTGATGTCTCCTTTACTCCTTGATTCTTCCATTTTCCATAGTACTTCCGTGAGAGGAGTAGATGTGACAGACAGACAACTAAGATGGAATTAACCAAAGGCAGTGGTAACACGGTAATGTGAGCGGGTACAATTTAAGATTGCTCATAGTCCTGCACTGAGATCATCTTATCTGCTCATCCCATTAAAAAACAAATCTCACTTCTCATTGGTTGCTTGACGAAATGACATCCCCTGTTTATTTGCCTTGCCTTTTATCCGTAAGCTTTGGTGGGATTTCTGATTCTACCTTCATCTGAGCTCTGACTACCCCCACCCCACCCATTATTTTCTGTAATGCAAAGACCTTTCCCTGTGGCTGTGAAATGATGACCCGCCAAGGTTTCATTGTATTCTCAGTGGGAGGTCCTCAGCATCCTAGTCCACCTCTGGGAAAGTAAGGCGGGAAATTCGGGCCTCCAGATTTATTTGTCTCATTTGCTGGTGGTGGGGAAAAAAAAACACAACCAAAACCTCATTCATTGCCAAGCCTCTGCTAGCTCTTTTAATGGGTGAAAGTTGACATTTTCAAGGAATTTGTAAAGAGAGAACATAAAGCCATGAAATCCTCACGGGCAGGGTTTTCCTTTCCCTTCTATTAGGAAGGATGTGGACACTTTGAGGGCTGCCTCACTTGGTTCTCTGGTGAATTTCTCTTCTTTCTTTTAAGGATGGCAGGATTAGATACAGAGTGACCCCTTCATTTCCTCCTGCCTCTCCTCTCACACTGCCCAGAGTTTTCAAGGCAAACTCAGGTATTTCTCCAAGTGATGGATCTCTAGCGGGTAGAAGTCATAGCTTTATTGATTAAAATCTTGGTCTAACATCCATAATTGGAATGTTCCTGTAATTTGGTGCCGGGTTGCCTTACCACTTTCTCTAGGGGCCATATATCAAATGCTATTTTTCATGCTCCTGTTTTCTGATAAGGGCCTGAGAAAACCACAAAGTTGACTTAGGATCAGATTTCCAGAGACTAAAGCACTACTATGGATCGCCGGGTGTCCTCAAATGCACTGAGCGTCTGTACCAGTCATTTAAAAGGAAGGTATGACTTGGGGGAAATGTTCTTAGGTTTTGCATGGTGTTGTCTTCATCCTCAGCCTTCAGCATATATTTTTATCCATTGCAAACAATTTTCAATCGATAACTAAAACTGGTAAACAAAAGTAGAGGGGGAAATTCCTCCAGCTCTGATTTCATAGATCGACTCTCAGAGTCCTTCCCGGACACTGCATGTTGTTGAGGGACAACTCGCTTGTCAATAGGATGGGCTGGGCTGGGTTTAAGAGCAAAATAGCACAAAACATGCAATCCTGGTGTGAGATTAAAAATAAAGAAATGGCTCTTAGTAACCTATGCTGACTTCTGTCGGACTATCTTTATCTGTGTAGCAAGGGCCAGGGGGGACTAGCAGGCCTTCCAGTCAGAGCAACTTGGGGCTTTCTGGGGATTCATAATTTTTCTTTATCCTCAAACTACTGACTTTTTTGTTTTGTTAGGTTGTTTCTCTTCCTACAGAGACTCATGAGGCACCTATTAGTCTGTCTGGAGCCTCCAGGTATCTTCATTGCTGCAGGAGGAGAAACTGGACGTGTTTCGGCTTTTCTTTCTTGTAGATTTGTTGCATGTTTACCGGGGTGAGAGGATTGGTGCCCAGGAGATCATTTGCTTGTGTAAGTTTTAAACCAGAGCGGAAATTGCACGCCTTGATTCTGTTCCAACAGCTCTTTCTCTCAGCAAGGCAGAGAGGAGAAAGCAGAGGCCTACAGATTGCCAGCAGACTCTTCTGACGAAATTACCCTGTCTCAGTCAGTTAAACTGGGTGGGAAAGGATGGCCCCTGCCAGTTTCCTCCCATTCCTCCCCCGTGTGCTGGGATACTTGGAGCATTCCACAGGCTTTAGCATCAAGATGAAATACTCCAGATCTCCAAGTCTCGTTAATACAGGGACCCCAGACCATATGTACGAATCATTCACATGCTTTCTGACCTTCTTATTTTGCATATAACCTCCCCATCAAACACTAGTTTCCTGGAGATCCATACAGAATAAAAAAAAAAAAACCAAGAAGAAAACAGAACAAAAGTTTTATTGTATGTTAAGCATTATTTCCACTTAATGCAAAAAACGTAGCGACTAAAATTCTGCTCTCCGGCAATTTATAACAGGTTCATTCCCTTATGACTGTCATCTAAAAGATAATGACTTAAAATGTTGGTTTTGAAATAAAAATGTAAAGAAAGTTCAGTTACAGTTGCAAAATAACAATAACACAAAGGCTGGTTTGAAACAAACTCAAAGCCAGGTCCCTGCTCCCCAAATTCCTTCACTTATGAAATATGCTAAGAAAAGAAAAACAAAAAGAAGGAGATTGAGTTTATAAGCTTCATTTTGACCTTTCCATCTGGTTGCCCTGGAAATGAGAGTGTGGCTGCGGCGTGAGCACACTGCTTTGCTGAGGTGTATGCGCAGTAAGGGACACTCCACTCCCTTCACAAGGCAGTGGCGCTATTGTCAGTGAACAGAGTAAATGGCCTTCTCCAATCTGAGAACTGGTCACAGAGGGACTGCAGGGAAATGCAAAATATATTTCTGGTGAGAAGTCAAAGATCTTTCTTTTCCCTTTGTATTCCTGTACAACCATAGTTTTGATGTCTCTGGAATAACGGACTTTATAAACTCTCAATGTTAAACTTGATCCATTGATCAAGTTCTTTTTGAACAATTTAAAAATCTGTGAAATATTTACCACTTTACTTATCCTCAGAGAAAGATTTTACCTCACAGAGAAATAGGTACTATTTCCTTAAAGCTCCTGTGTAAAGTCTCTAGAAGTCTGCCCATGTCTTGTACCCATTCTTCCTCCCTCCGTTCTAAGGCCTCTCTGCCACTGATTGATCTCCCTTTCTTTCACTTTTTCTTTGTCTTAAATTGTTCTTTCTTCCTCTTTATTTAAAAGCAAGAAAAATGAAGCACAGCCATAGACTGTCTCTCCATTCATGCTATCGCCCTCTGTTTACTCGCAGACTTTATCCTTCATTGCTTTCCTTTCTCCACACCTGTTATCAGACTCAAGAAAAATTCACAGTTTAACAGTGGTCAGTGATTTTGGTAGACATGTCAACTCACAATTAATGCGTCATATGTGTATGTGTGAAAATGTCAGCATGAATCTCACTAAGTTATACAATTAATACGTATTTATCATCATCATCTTCTTCTTCATCGTCATTATCACACAGGTATCTTTGATCCTGATAGACAGATGGCCCTTAAGACTTCTTTTTATTACCTCATTTCCACATGTCACTATACAGAATGAAAGTCTCATTTTGAAGCTTTTTCCTTATATACCACTTATTAGAAAATAACATATTCATAAAAGAATTCATAAAACCAGTTCATGTAAAAATCTGTTGACTCCCAAATCACAAACCTTTGCCATTGGCTGGAAGAGTTGCTATAAACACCCAGTTCTCCACAGGACTTGTAAGCTGGGTCAGGCACAACAGCCCAATAAATACATGGGGAAAATGGGGCTGGAAATCACTAGGTTTCTCGGATGGATTCTCCACTGTCTTTCAGGCAGGAATTATAACCTCTTTATAATCACTTTTGCTCTTCAAATATCATGAACCCTGCTCACCACACAAAAGGAAATCTATTTCTAATATTCATTATGTAAATGAACCAACTATCTAGAGGTAGATTGAAAATATTTGAAGCCATTGCCTTAGTGGCTCTGAAGTTTGGATTCCTAATTAGGTTTCTCTATATGCTAACTGATTCCCCACTGGGGTTGATTAGAGTTGACTTACATAGCATATAAATTATAGTACCCATTCTGGAAGATTCTAAAGCATGCCACTTCCTAGCTCAGTGGCAGCCATCTTCTTTCTCTGCTTCTACTCTTTCACTCCCAGCTAGAGTCTCTCTCAGATACGTTTTTCTCTCCTTCAGGACAATCAATGGATTCTAAGGGTGCTGACACCCTTCATGTTAAAAACAAGAAACTCCAGTGGATATATTTCACTTAAGTTCTGGTTGTACCTAGCTTGTGCTCTCTTGCTCGCTCGCTCTCCCTCCTTCCCTCTCTTTCTCCCTCGCTCTCTCCCCTTCACCCTCCCCTCCCTCTTCTTCTCCCTCCCCCTCTTTCTCTTCTCCGCTCGCTCTCCATTTCTGAAGCAGAGCCATAGGTAGGTACCCTCTACCCTGTAGGCTAGCTTTAAACTCACTATACAGCCAAAGATGACCATGAACTTCTGATCCCCGTCTAAGGCAGGTATGACAAGGGCTGACTCCTCAACATCATGGTCCTAAAACTGACTGGAGCAAGAGGGAATAAAGGAGGGACAGATGTACAGATACACATACAGAAAAGTTGGGGTCCGATGTGTCCTGTGCTCTCAGATGGAGATGGAGCAGCAACAGCAACCTGGGAAGTCAATGGACTTATCCAGGAGAACCGAGGGCTTGGGTTGAATAAGGAGGCAAGTTTGTAGTATACAGTTGAGAAAGGCGGAGAGGTTGGCTAATCTTGGTAGGAGGTCTCTGAAGGAGAGCAGTCTCAGGCTGCAGTCATCCTGGAAGAGGAAGTTGTGGGTGATAGTTTCTGAGCATATGGGTCAAATTTCTTTTTTAAACACGCGTACTTGGGCAGAGGAAGGTTGGGCTACTTTCCTAAGCCTCACTGAGGGAAGGAAGGCTTTAGCGTTCCTATGGATCTGAGGCATTGTGGTCCTTGATGTGGCTGTGCTCTTTACAAGACCACGCCTTCATCAGAGTTTCTTCTCGTCCTCACAATGGTGCTTACCTTTTAATCTCAGCCATTGGGACTCAGACACAGAAGGATCTAAATACTGTATTCTTTGGTTTTCTTCTCGCGCACTAGGCCACCTTGGCCTCCAGGGCTAGAGAATTAACAAGATGAATTATTTCTTAACGTGCTTCACTTTTTAAATGATTATTTATCGCTCCCACTAGGATATTAGAACGGAATGCAAGAAGCGGCCTTTGGAGCACTCTAAAACTGGAAGCTCGGTGAGTGCAGATGGTCTAGCAAGGGTGGAGAAGCACTTCCGGTAAGGTAGGGTGACAATCACATAAGATTGAGCGGAGGCGACTGTGTCAGAGCCAGGAAGTAAGCATCATTCTAAAAACTGCTGTGAGTCCGATTAGGATGAAGTCAGAGGAGTATCACAGAAACAATAGCACGGAGCTCGGAGGTAGTTGTGACAGCGGTATCTTCAGCTGTGGGAACAGAAAAGAAATGAGGCAGTGGGAGAAAGGAGTGGGCGATAAGGCTCTGAGAATGTTCCCTGTGAATTGGATCTGAGGGATAGAGAGACTTTTAAGGAAATATACGACGTCTGTCTCAATAACAGAATACTGTAGATTAGGTGGTTTAGCGTGGACTTCCAAGATCAGTACACCAGCAGGTCTGGTGTCAAGTTAGGGTGTGCTTCCTGGATTGTAGGAAGCTGTTCATTCAGTGAGTACTCATACAGTTGAGAGAAAGATCATCGGTTCTTTCCCTTCTTGGAAGGACATTTTCCACCATGGTGGTTTTGTTTTCATAAACGAATTGCCTCTCAAGAATCCATCTCCTAATGCCATTCCACTGGGACTCGGGGTTTGGGGTTACATAGATATGCAGCTCATAACTGGATCAATGGTGAATTTCATTAACATAAGCAAAACTGAATCATGCTTGTGTGTTGATGGGAAAATTCAATAGACCCAAAGCAACTGATGCACAGGAACAGAGTATTTGTCTTTATCAACCCAGGAGGTCTTGAGCCTTGTTACTTATAGTCAAAATAGCAGCAGGAAAGGGCAGAGAATAAGATAACTTTGGTAATTTTGAGGACAAAACAAGTAGGAATATACAAATTTTCTAAACTTAGTGTTTTTCACATCTCTAGAAGAGCTTTTGCCTCCTGTTAAAGCCGAGGCAAAACAGGGTGGTACATTATTTATAGGTGCTTCTGAAAAAAGTCTCTTCCTATACAGTTCTCAGTTCTCTCTCTCTCTCTCTCTCTCTCTCTCTCTCTCTCTCTCTCTCTCTCTCCCCCTTTCCCTCCTCCTTCCCCTCCCCCTCCCTCTAAAGGGCATAAGACACATATTCTTTCCTCTCACTCTCTTATCACAATATGTTTTCTTTAAAATTTTTACATTTTTGCCATATGATTTTAAAGATACCCATTTCAGTGGATGATAACAATTCAGGGACAATAGTAATGAGTACCTATTATTTTAATAAAAATCTTAACTTGAAAGTTAAGGCAGAAACATCATGGCCTGAGGAATGAACTGGCAACTTTCTGTTTGTGTAACCAATATGGCTGCTAAATGGGAACCAGCTTTAAAGAAAGGTGACACCCACCTCCCTGTGAGCCCTCAAAGAGAAAAGGGAAGCGCTGTGCCCCAAACATCTGTGAGCAGGTCATTTGCTACAAATTCACCACTGTCCTGTGGACATGATGCTCTTGAAGGGATGCTGAGATATGTATATATACACAAACTGAGAATTGCAAGTGCCGCTGAGAGCTCGGGTGGTTATACAATCTCAGAGAGAGTCCTGCTCCAAATGCCAGGCTGTTCATTTTCTCTTTAAATAGAAAGAATGAAGTCTTACTTGAATTTTCCAGATCCATGAGGTTCCCACTGCCTGTTGGGAAAATGGAGACAGTGTTTGGTTGTCACGCATGGGTTGCCACTCATGTTTCCTCAAAGGTAATTAGATATTCATGTTACTATTGCTTTTCCTTAGAAATTCCAGCCTTCTATTCATAATTACAGTCTTCCAGTAAAGGAAAGAGTAGTGAAGAAAAAAAAAACCCAGAGCTTTGTCAACATGACTAAGAACCATGCCAAATATATGCATAAGTCCAGGTATGAAAAACTCTGGGTTTAGCCTTCTTGAGATGATATTTGAAGAGTGTCTCCAAGAATAAGGTTTCAGAAGGGATTTAAAAGTGCTGTTTGTTTTTAAGAGAAGTTTTACCCCGTCTGGCTGTACAGATAATCTTCCCTCGCTAAATCACTGCCTTGCTGTTTTGTTAAGTCCACAACCCAATGGACTGAAACAACAGTTGGGAAGTAATTCTCCTCCATCTTAATGGGGTGTTAATGACTGCAGGGGCCGACTGCCATTTAAATGTGAGCACTATCAATCAGCTAGAGAAAAGAGCAGCTACAACTTTGAGTCGTAAACATAATTGCAAGGGACAGTTGGGTCCAATGTTGTATTTGAATAAAGACTTGTTTGAAAAAAAAAAAAGAAAAGAAAAGAAAAAAAAATCTGCCCTGAGCCATCCCGGCAGCTAAAGTTAACCCTAGGGCAATGGCCATCTAAACTTCTACTGAGATTTCAGGAACTGTTTCTCTAATGAACTAGCAGTTCATCAGTTCTGTCCTTGGGGAATAACTTTTACCAGTTTCTGATTGGCGGTTACTTGCCAGATTGTGTGTCCTTAAGAGGACTTCAAATGGATCCTTTTGTTTCTCTCTCTCTCTCTCTCTCTCTCTCTCTCTCTCTTTCTCTCTCTCCTATCTTCACACATCTCTCCTCTCCACCCTCTCTCTTCTTCACACATCTCTCTGTATGTTTCTTTTTCTTCTCTCTGAAAGTGCTTTAAGGATGATGCTTACAAAGTGTAAAGTGATTTCCTATTTTCTACAACTCGTTTCTTTTAGCATTTTGGTGGTGGTGGGGTGTTTGTGTATGTGTGTGTGTGTGTGTCTTTGACCAAGTAGGCAATATTTCTAGAAAACTAAACGAAGGAGCTAAAGGATAACATCTTTCTTTCTGTTATTGCTCTGTCCGGTAGGTTAACAGGAAGAGTAGAAACACCAATTGTACTTTGTGGAAAAGCAGAGGCTGATATATCTATTACTGTCTTCACTGATAGAACACAAGCAGGCCGGGCTGGGTTTCCAGAGAGGACTGCGGACTGCACTGTTGCGCTCATCCAGCCAGCCATCTCATTGCCTGCAGTTTGGGATGAACAGTCAAGGGGTGGTTTCAACTCTGTGGCTTAAGACCATGTCAAAGTGCATGATCTGTCTTTGGGGTACAGAGATGCGAGAGGCGAGCGGCTCTTCCTCGTGTAGTGTCTGCTCGTGACATTATACGTTTCTGACAATAACTGCTGTTGGGAACAATGATCTGGCTTGGCCTGATCTGACCCTGCTTCATTTTGAAAGCACTAGTTTGGAGGGCATTTCTCCCAACTGCAGGACATGTTGATTTTTCCTTGTTGATGGAGGCAGCCAAGCCACCGCAGCCTTCACTACTTCTTAAATTCACCCCTTGCATGTTGCCTGGGGCAGAAGGGCACTTGGAAACTTCACAAAGGAAATAAAATACTTCAGTGGCTTGTGAATTTAAATAAAATACTTGTCTAAGGGTTAGGTTTTTTCCTTCCTCCCCCTTTCCCACTGGGAAAAGGCAGAAAAGCTGTGGATTTTAATAAGGCTAACATTCTGGGTTTGGAAAAGGTCAAGTGACCACAGATGCCCGATAAAGGATTTGCCTTTTTTCAGCATAATATTTGCATTTTAAAAATATGATATTTAAAGCAATTATTCTAAGTTACCTAACATCAAATGAGTAGGTTGTAAGGCCTGCGATGCCCAACACCACCCCAGAGTTGTTTACGTTGTCACTGAGGCCTAAGGCAAAGTCTACAATGTAGTGAAGATACTGCCAGTCCCTTCTCCAGAGGTTGGCGGGTAGGGAGATAGGGAAGAAAAAAGCCTCACGGAGCTGGATCAGATAACATCACTGTAGACATAAAAACAGCCTGGAAGTTGCTATTTATCTTCAGTTGTCCATTGTGAAAATTTGGAATGGCTTCCACATATGCAAGTAGGCATACGTGTACATGGGCAGTTGCTTCTAAGTGTGTGTGTGTGTGTGTGTATGCTTACAAACACACATAGACACACACACACACACACACACACACACACACACACACACCTTGGTTTACTAGTGAGCCTTTCCCTCGTCAATGCCATCTGAAATCCTCAGATTTGGCATTCTTTATCTTCTGGGTTAATTGAAAAAATAAAATTCCTCCAATGCTGTTGGTATTGGGAAGTTAGCTGTTCAGGAGGGAAGAATTGGAAAATTGGCTGATTTAATTTTTCCACCCGAAGCTTCAGAGTCAAGCATTGCTGGGCTTTGTTTCTGCCTCTGCGAGCTCCTCACTGTGTGGCCCTGGCTACATGTCATGTTCTGGTCTCAGTTTCCCTAACTGTATAAACGGGGAAATTATACTAGTTTGCTCAGCAGATTGTAGATTGAATGAGAAATAAATGGTTACAAAGCATTTAAAACTCTAAAAGAATACAGATACTGTTAAGTGCTGCAATCTCACTTCTTTATGGATGTGATAAGATAAAAGGGGGTTTAACAGGCAAATTGAAATTCCAAGATGAAAGAGGTCTGGGGAAGTTCAAAGTCATTTTATTATTATTAATAATAAGTATTGTTCCTCCCTCTCTCTACATCCAATCAACTGACATTCCTTGGATTAAAGGGAGTGTTCTCCCTCCTCATAACTTTTATCTGCAGCATTGAGATATCCTTATCGTGTGTGTGTGTGTGTGTGTGTGTGTGTGTGTGTGTGTGTATGTGGAGATTTGAGTGACTATAAACACCTCTCTTCCTCATAAGCACTCTGTCTCTCTGTCTCTGTCTGTCTTTTTGTCTTTCTGTCTCTCTCTCTTCTCCACCTCTGAAATGTAGAAAAGATGATTACCTACTCTTTTCTTGAACTTGTGAAAATGTTAAATCAAGTTCTGCTACTCTGTGGGATGTGGGACCCCAAGATTTGCTTGTAGACACCCAACATTCAGATCTACAATCTTTCTCTGTCTCTCTGTCTCTCTGTCTCTCTCTCTGTTTCTCTGTCTCTCTGTTTTTCTCTCTCCTCCCTCCTCCCTTCCTCCATCCTCTCCTCTCTCCAGAAGCAACCTACCTTGTTTTCTCAGACAAGGTGTCTCACTGGAATGGAGCTCTCTGAGTAGGCTTGACTGGCTGGCCAGATAGCTTCAGTGATCTGCTAGGCTCTATCTCTCCAGCCCTGAGATTTGCAAGGTACAGCGACCAGCACACTCCCACAAGTAAGAATTGAACTCAAGTCTTCTTGCTTGCAAAGCAAGTAATTTATCAACTGCACCGTCTCCCTTGCCTTCCACAGAAGTTTTCAGCAGGTTTGTTTCGTCCTTATGAACAGTTTTTGAATTTACTCACAAAATTGTGTCTCTAATTTTCACTAAGGTGGATGGGTTGTGTCAGAATAACAAGTAAAAGCATGGACCATTTTATTTTAAAGTGTATGAGCAACATGCAGAACTTTCTCAGGAAGTTGGTCTGAATGACAAATTCGATCTGACCTGGCTTAGGGGAGAGGAGGACACAGAGTCAGCATGACTCATAGGAAGTTAGTCACAGTGAGGATTTCTGGGTATAAGTGTCAGGTTGCTAACCACTTCAGGACTGGCAGAAGCTATTTTGAATAAATATGCAATATCTATCTGTAGAAAAATATTCATGTTAATAAAATAGTGTCTGCTAAGAAATTCTTTGGTTCTTTTGTCCAAAATATTACTAAGGGTCTTTCTTTTGTTTGTGATTTTTTTTTAAGACTCAGTCTTGGCTGTATCATCACACTGAGCTAGAACATAACAATCTCCTGCCCCTGCCTCCTGAGTACTGGGGTAGTAACCCCAGAAAATCAGTAGATTTGTCCCATTTTGTTGGCAGTAGGGACTTTTTTTTATCATACTGAACTATGTTGAGATTAGGACAAAATGTATATCTCCAACTTAATTGTCACAGTAACCTTTAAGATAATTAGGTTAAATAGTGGGAAGATAACCTCACAGGACAGTGAGAATTTCAGTGGAGCAGGCCTGTACAGACAGAGTCATTTCTGAATAAGTTCACAGGAAGTGGATGTCACTGAGGATAGGAACCAATACAAAGTCTCTGGAATACATGTGACAGTTACTCTCATACTAGGGAGTGAGTCCAGAGTTAGAGACCAATTTGGAAAGAGGATACCGAGTCCTTCAACCTGAAAGCGAGGGGAGAATTAGAAGAAACAGTGTGTGTCACATGATTATTTAACTTCATGGTCAGAACGGAGGATCTATAACTCCTATTACATCATTGCAATGTATAGATAATCAGTGGTTTCCTAGGAGTATGCTTTACACTTTTTCATCGTTTGCTCAAAATTCAAAGTCCAAGCAATGTGCTACAATGATTGTCTCTGGGGAAGTAGAAGTTGTTCAAGGGAAATTCAGTTTAGGGAATTATCTTCAAAAGCATATGTGGTAGGAAATAGTTACATGAATGTTAGACCTTCATCAGGATTTAACCTCAATCAAAATGCATTCTCTCTCTTTGCTACAGTTTTAAGCCACTGGAAACATAAGCATTGAGGCCAAAGGAAGCTGAGCTCAAGAGATGCCGTGGGCCACTTCTTCACTATGATTTATGACACCTGTAAGGGTATAAAGTCCTCTCACTGCCCCTTTATAAAAGAAAAGCTATTGAGAAATAGCTGATAGAGTCAGGAATTGGGACAGAGAACAGCTTGTCACTGATGAATCTACCTGAGCTGGGTTAATTTTCATAAGCTGAAGTTTTTGCAGTCCCATTTACAACCATTAAAGACAGCACCAGAAGAAGCAATGACATCTTGGTCTTCTTTTCCTCGGGTTGTAGCGGCCATCTGATAAGATAAGTGTGCTCCAATCCACGCTTTGTACACCTGGTTTGGGTTATTACTTCCAAATCTTCCCAAGATTTCTAAAGTATCCATTATTGTTCTTTGTGTATATGAGACAAAGTAGGAAAACTGAGCCTCAAAAAGAGATCAGCAACTCTTTTGTGGTTACTCAGCTAGGATTTAAAACTCACGGGAGTCCAAAGATTATGTTTCCACTATGGCATACAATTCCTGCAAAAAAAAAATAATGTGTTATCACTCCTCTGATCTCAGAAACTAGTGCTCCTCAGAGTGCTTACTTACTAGTCTTAATTTTATTTATGTATTTATTTATTTATTTTTACATTTATGGACTTTGTGTGTGTATATGTGTGTGTGTGTGTGAAGACTAGGGGTCAGCTTCTGGTGAGTTTGTTTTACCATGTGGGTTCTGGAGATGAAACTCTAAGTCAGCAGACTCTTGTCTACCCTCACCTCCTCCCCACCCCCCCCAGCCATTGTTTCCTGGTCCTGTGTTTGATCCTTGCTGTTTAATTATCCTTACATAAGCCCGGGGTTATCTTTTTTTTACAGAAGATTCAGGGTGCATTTATACCTTGTAGGCTATATTTGTACATCCTGAAGCCATTCTGTGGGCGGAGATTCAGACACAAAGCAAAGTTAATGCCATGTGTGAAGGATCCTTCACCCCTCTCCTTGCTGACTCGGCTTCCCGAAGCCTGTTGTACTCAACAGAGGATGACAGAACCCATGTGTGCCTGGAGATAGCAGCCCTTAAGGCAGGAGTTGGCAACACTTGGGGAATAGAAACGGCTGCAGATGTTGAGGGCTGGGGAGTTCAAAAGCAGCCCTGCTATGTGGAATCCCACATTTGAGACTCTTTCTCTTTTGGTAGGGAAACTAATAACCTTCCAGTTTCGAGTTAAAACACTGTGCTTCTTTCAGAGGAAATATAAAAGGGAGCTGGTGTCTCTGTTTAGGCTGAGGCAGCCCTACGATTTGTGTTCATCAACCTGGGCTTCAGCCTTGGCCTTAGATTCACACTTCCTCATCTTGACTGGCACTGCTTGAAAAGATGGATTGTATCCAAGATGTAGTCTAGCTGAGGAGAAGAGTGGGTGCCAGCATGGGCTCTTCTCTCATCTCTGATTCTTAGCACTTCATCAGACATGAGCCATTTCTGTGGCTTCTAGTTTGTCCATCATCATCATCATCATCATCATCATCATCATTGTCTTCATCATCATTTTAAAGACTTGACCTTAAGAAAAAAAAACCAGATCAACTGCAAATACATAATTAAGTACAATACCCCAAATATAAAAACATCAATAAAGTCTATTTCCCACCTCCACTCTCATTACACCTCCTCTTCCCCTCCAAAAAGAATTTCTGATCCAAAATCAATTCAATTAAACTTTGGCCCTATTGTATCCTTGAGAATGCTCATTTGTTCCACAGAAGAACTTTTTCTATTAATTAGCTACTGGTCAGGTCTGTGTGCTTTTTGTGTGGAGTCTCATTCTCTGTGCCTGCCTCTCTCTCTCTCTCTCTCTCTCTCTCTCTCTCTCTCTCTCTCT
>NW_021620885.1:3503762-3516914 GCF_004785775.1 Grammomys surdaster
CTCTCTCTCTCTCTCTCTCTCTCTCTCTCTCTCTCTCTCTCTCTTTCTCTCTCTCTCTCTCTTTGCACATTGCAACCAGACCCACCTGTCATCTCTGTGTTAATATGCTGCCCATACCACCCACCCATCAGTGTTGCTTTGGAAAGCCAGTCTTTGATTTCTCAATTTCTCACTCATGCTCCACTGTTCATATGACCCAATGAATAATTCCTATTGTCTCTCATCTCAATCACCTTTTGTGAAACTGGATCCTGTGACTCGGCGTCTGAGCAAGCTTTAGAGCTATGTGTGCTAGGGCAGGATGCTACTGCACATGATGCTCTAAGAAGTCTGGAGGCAAGAGTACTTTTCCGGCTCAGCAATGTGAGGCCTTTGAGTACAGTGTTTGACTTTCCATCTCCTGAGAAAGAGTTGGGAGATGAGTCACAGATATCCATCATTCACTGAGAACATTGCTAATGAGGACCTATTGTTTACTTGCCCAGATCTCGATGCTGTGGATAATGATGGTGGGAACACAGATATATTCTCACAGATATATTAATGCTATCAAGTGTCAATAACTAATTCCACAAGTGGCATGATTATCAGTCTCAATGTGAGGGATGAGTGCAGAGAAGTATGGGAAGAAGATGAGGTATTAACCTGGTGAGAGCAGAAAAGGGGGTAGGTTAGCAGGGGAATGAATGGGGCTTTGAGGAGGGGTACAGGAGATAAGCTAGGGAGGGATGAGAGACAAACCCTCTAGAAGAAAACATGGCAGAAGTAAATCCCTAAACAGAAACATCATGGTATAGGGCAGTGCTTCTCAACCTGTGGGTTGCAATTCCCATGATAAACTTTTGTCTCCAAAAGTTTTTACATTACAATTCATAACAGTAGCATAATTATAGCTCTAAAGTAGCAACACAATAATTTTCTGGTTGTGGATCACCATACTAAGAGGATCTGTATCAAAGGGTCACAGTGTTAGAAAGGTTGAGGACCGTTGGCCTAGGGAAGTAAGGAACAACACCTACTAAGTCATAATAATTTTCCTACTGTTATGAATCCCAGCATAAGTATCTGTGTTATCCAATGGCCTTAGGTGACCCCTGTGAGAGGGTCATTCTACTCCAAAGGGCTCATGATCCACATACTGAGAGCCCTGCACTGAGGCTAACTAACATACAGCCTACTACGAAAGTAGGCTGGAAGTGAGGCTGCAGAGCGAGAGACCTGAGTAGATGAAACTTTATAAGCCAACATATGAATTTTGAACTGTGTTCTAGCTTTGATAAGGGCGTCTCAGAACAGCCAGTGACATGTGATTTCACTCAGAAAGGTCTCCTTAGCCCCGAGTAATGACTAGGAAAGAAAAGACACAAAGGAGCTGTGTCTTTTGGATGCCAGGCAAGTCAAGAAACAACAATTTCAAAGAGGATGATGAGAAGGATGGAGCAAAAACGAACGTCCTCCCAGGCCCCCCTGCTGCTGCTTTGTGCTGGTCCACCACCCTACTTCCAAAGAGGGTGATCTTCGGCCCTCTGCACTGTTTTTTGCCCCAGTTTAGGTATATTGTTTCTTACACTTTGTCTCGGTTATTAATTACTTGATTTTCCCACTGGACTGACACCAAATGGTGGGATCTTAGGTGTGTACCACCACACAGAGATTTTCATATTTTAATCTTCTGAAAACTTATCTTTACATATAATGGGTGCATACATATATTCAGGTGGGGTCTATTATTTTCTTTATGTTTTTTTAATCTATCTTGTAATTTAGGCCACGTTAGATAAAAACTTCTGCATACCCCTGTAGAGAAACAAAGAGACAGGGAAGGCTCGCCATGGGAGGGATTGGAAAAGGAAGGATGTCTTTGAAGATCCCAGTTGGAGTTACATGCTTCCTTGTGTTCTGTTCTCTTGCTGGCTCTCTGCCCACGGAGTCTTCACTCACACACTGTTGCCTGGTCTTTCAAGTGCTATACGGTGCTACAAGAAAGTCTGGACTGCCAGGCTTGTCAGCTCAGACAGAGGACCCTGGTTAAAGGTTAAGTCCTTTGCAGGTATTTAGTATTTCTCTTTGGGGCTCCTATTGGTTAGAGTTCCTGCCTGGCACCCCATCACTGTGGCCAACTCTCCTCAGAACCTGAGGGAATCAATTCACCATCTCTGTGGTCTTTGATGCAGCATATTTGTTTGTATGTCAGCTCTTCTCTCTCCCTACCCTGCCTCTGTGTGTGTGCACATGCGCACGCACACAAGAGTGTGCACTTGAAATTCTTGCTTGAGTTGCCACTTTCTCTAAAAATTCAGAATTCTGTGCAGGAACCCACTTCCACGCATTTGCTTTTCTAGGTTATTCTCTTTTGTATGCTTAGAGACTCATAGGCATCACCCCTCAGGTTCTGGAATTTCAAAATAGTTCATTACAGATACCTTTCCTTTTCTAAATCTGCTTTGTCAAAGAACAGGGGTGGGGAGTCAGTGAGGGAATGAGTGAGGGAGAGAGCATGGGGTGGGGTGCAGAGGGGGGAGAGGAAGAAAGAATAGGATATGAAGTTTAGCTTTCCTTAGAGGCTCCTCGAGTGTCTCCACCTCAGTCCCTTTATAGGGTGCTGTAATAGATGATAATGTGCTAAAAGCACTGTCTGTTAGGATCTGGGAAGCCCTCATTGTCTTCAATTATAATCGTTAAGATTCTAAACCCCCCAGACACATTTAAATCTGAAACCTAAGCCTCTGTCTGAGACCACTCTTCAATCATATTTATTTTCTGGTTAGAGTAATATTTTTCTTTGACAGATAGTTTTTCAAAGTAGAATTACAAAATGCTAGGCCTGGAAGTAACTTCAGAGATGATTTTAAATTCTTACTTTATTGTTGAGAAGCACCGTGGGGTGAATCAGACCCAATTGGCCTGAGTCATTTGATTATTTAGTACTGATGACTAGAACCTTTGTGTTAAAGGCCGTATTCTTCATGACCCTTTACTTCTCTGCTGGAAGCCAAACACCAGGAGGAAGACACTGTGTGCTCATTGGTCCTGTCAATCATTCACCAAATATTATTGAACACCTACATAAGGAAAGCATGGTGCTGATGCATGACTAGTCTGCATAAACATCTTGCCTGAGATTCAAGCTGGATATTCATTTCTGTTAACTGTATCTAATGTTTAAATTCTTTTCTTAGGATCTGAATAAAGCAAAACCAAGAAAACAAAATTAGTTCGATGATAAAAAGATCATCACCTTTAGGAAGGACAAGGTGAATGTCAGCTATTAATGATTAATGATGGTAAGTTGCACATTTCTTGGGTTTATGTAAATGGTTTGCTATGAGAACAGGCAGGCTAGTTTTTTTTTTTAAATTGGAATTAAGGCCATAGTTAGAATAACAATGGGCTTGATGCAAAGATTGAGGTGTTTAGATTTAGATATAAATTGCCCAGATGTTAATTTTCTCTAAACACTCTTCTCAGTTTGTTTGCTCATTTGTTTGCAGTTAGCTTATTACTATAGCTTGAAAATGTTAGTCATGTGGGTACAGTCAGAAACGGCCTTGAACCTCATTGGAGGCCATTAGAAAGGGAGTTGATCTCTCTCAGCAGTCTCTTCCTTACTTACAACCCCTCAGGTTTAGCTTCAGTGGCCATTTTTAAATAGCAAGCCTCTGAGACAATAACAGAGTTTGGCAGCTATCACGAAGGTGGGAGAGACTGAGACAAAACCCAAAGCCCGGGTCAAGTGAATCTTCATCCATCTGGAGATGAGAATCAGGATGAGGTGTTGAAAGGACCATGTCAGGATTCAGCTTGCTTTGACATCACTGTTGACCTCCAGGCTGCTGCCTACCCTAAGGACACCCTTCCCTCACCTGTAAAACACAGATGGAACTCCTACCTTGCTCACAGCACAGTGTTCTCGTGATTAAATGAGATCAGTGCAAAAGCTTTGGGTTGTGGAAATGCCTGGAAAATGAAGGTGGTCTTCTTCCAAACATCCAAAACTTTTCCCAGTAACAAGTATTTACTCTGACAAATCACCATTTGACTCCTTTTCTGAATGTTGGGACTTTGTTGAAAGTGTTGTTTTTGACACTGACAGGAGATGGGCTCGGTGCTGGTGGCTTCCCTTGTCCCTTCAAAGCACCAGGCGCAGGACTGAATTGTTTACACAATCTCAGTTTGATTGACCTGCTGGAGCAGCAGTCCTAACACACCCAGCAGAGACCTCTTGCTATCAAGGAATCATGGGAGTGCTATACAGTCAACCAAAGATGCATTTTCTCAGACCTGTCTACAATATTGCCTTGTGCTGACCAATACCAACACGGATTACATTTTTACCAACACAGATTACATTTGTGTCTTGCTGGTGCAGAATTCTCTGTTGTGTCATGGCAGAACAAAGTAAATCATCTTTCACAACACCAATTCTCCTGATTCATTTGACAGGTACTTGTTGAGTTGGCACTAGGCCAGGAACTGGAACTAGAAGCCAATGTGACAGGGACAATAAAGGTCATAGAATAATTGCACCTCATGGTCAAGCTGTGCCTGTTGGTAGTTAAAACTGTAATGGTTCTTTCATATTCATGTTCCTTTTTTCTGGAAACAGCAGAAATCTCATCTTATAGAGAGCACAGCTGGAAGATAGTGGCTGCTTTGGGGGAATACTTTTCACCCTCACGGCACCCTGACTTTTTCTTTCTATTCATTCTTTGAGAATTTTGCACACTGTAGTTTGATCATAGTTTCCTTTCCTCTAACATCTTCCAGATCTACCCTTGGTTCACTGTCCACCCAGCTTTGTGGTCTCTCTTTTTCCCTTTCACTAACCATCAAGTCAATTTTGTTCTGCCCATATGTTTTTGGATGTGTGACCTCCTAGTGACTGACTTAACAGGGATATACTTTTAAACATCACCCATTTTCCCTTTTTAGCTGCTTTCAATTGTCAATACCTCCTCAGCTAGGGTGAGACTTTATATCCACTTCCTGTCTCCATTTTGGGATTTGCACTGACTTAGACTTGTGTGATGATTGTACATACTGCCACAGCTTCTTTGACTTCATGTGTGTCTTGCTGTGTTTGCAGGATACACTGTTCTTTATCCATCCACTGACTCTGTCTCTCTGATCTCTCTTCTGCAATGGTTCCCAAGCCTTGGGAGGAGAGGCTGTAACAGAGATGCACTATTTAAGGGTGATCTATATTCTTTGTGACTTTCATGAGCATTCTGTATCATGAAAGTCATAGAAGTGAGAAAGGAAGTTGGGAATTTTCTAATAGAAAGTAGGAGTTATTTATTTCAGTACATTTATTTGTCAACTATTTAATTCATTGGGCCACATTGAAAAACCTTGTCTAATTAATAACAAGAAAGACAGAAAGAAGAAAGAAAGAAAGAAGAAAGAAAGAAAGAGAGAAAGAAAGAGAGAAAGAAAGGTACAGGAATTAAAAGTAAATGTGTCATAGATAGCTAGCCATGCAACCATCTTTTATTGTCTTGCTTCATGATATCTATGTTTTTAAGAATTCTGGAAAATTACCCTTTACATGAACAATATTATAATATTATAAATCCTTAAGTACCTGGGTGAAAAACAAAGCAGAATGATTCCTTCTGACTTGATTACCTAAGACATAACAAAGTTGCTGATGTCTACTCAAGACTACTCAAGACTACACTGCTATACAGAAACAGAGGCAGACCTGGGGTGGAGGACCAGGTTTGATGTGGATCTTTTCCATCGTTCTTGCTAACCCAGTTGGTCTCCGTTTAGAAGGAGAAGGAATAATAACGGACTAACCAAGGCCACATGGATTCATATTTACAGTTTATGGTGCCATCCTTTGGTTTTAATTCAATCTTTAGAAATATACCGTATTTCAAACTAGCAACTGAAAAGCCCCAAAATAGGATTCTACAACTGTAAATTTGAGGTGAATGTTTACTCATTCTACAGCATGTGTTTATTCTGTGAAATCATTACAAACATGCTGATTGGTCTAAGAGGAGTGAGTAAGAATGTTCTTTTCTCCATTATTCAGGCTTTCTTTCTAGTCAATAATTCTCTCTTGAAGCCATTATCAATGCTAATTCTGCATTAAGAAAGATAAAGACATAAAAGAGTGTTGCAATAAATATCTAGCAAACCATAGAAACACTATTTTAAAGAAAATTGTTTCAAGACACTTCAATGTTTTCTGTTGCTAAGGTTGCAGAATAACCAAGGGTGCATTGTTAAGAGGGCCTCTGTTACATCTATTAATGAGATTTATAATAGCACTAATAGGTAAATCCAAAAACTAACTCCATAAATAGTGAGTCAAATTAATGCAGTTCTAACAGTTCCACTCAGGGTTATAAATATTCATGGAAATTATCCATTTTAATGAGCACAGCCATCATATATATATATATATATATATATATATATATATATATATATACATACAGGGTGAATATCCTGATTGTAGTTTAAATATACAAGGTCTAGCAACCTATATGCTCTCATCACTGAAGAATAAATGTGTGCTACCAAAAGTAACATAACTATGTTCCGACAACTTCCAGTGCCATAAACCCACCTGAGCTGGCACAGTGCTTACAACATTGTCTGTCTAAAGAAGTACCAGCCATTTAGTGAGGCGCAAAGGAGATTTAAAAATGGCTCTGGGAAGCTGCTCCAGCAGGTCTGAAGGGAAAAGAGTGGATTTTATATAGGTGTAAGTGGATGAGAGTCAGTGCCATGACAGTGTGTGATCTGGGTGAACTTTGCCATTCAGAGATTTAAGGAATAGAGAGAAGCCTTTACAATGCTTTGCTTCTAAGATTGATTTGGAGATCCTGATTGCCTTTGTTAGGGTTTTGACTGCTTTAAAAAAATATCACCATCAAAAGCAACTTGGGGAAGAAAAAGGGTTTGTTTCGTCTTCTAGCTTATAAGTAGAGCAGGAACTCAAGCAGAAGCTGAGGCAGAAGCCATGCAGGCCTGTTGCTTACTGGCTCTGTTAGCATGGCTTGCCCAGCCTGCCTTCTAACAGTACCTAGGAGCACTGCCCTGGAGTAGTTCTCCTCACAATGATCTTGGCCCTCCTGTATCAACTGTCAGTCAAGGAAATGCCCTGTGGACTTGCCTACAGGGCAATTCTGTGGCAGCTTTTTCTCAAGTAAGATTTCCTCTTCCCAGACAACCCTGGCTTCTGTCTAGATGACATTACAACCAGCCAGCACAGTGCTTGGTAAGAGTGCCTCACTGTTAGCTCATAGTAGTCACTAAATATCAAATATCATTTAGATAGCGAGTCATACAAGCCTGGTTTTATGTAGTTTTGGTGATATATATATATATGTATATGTATATATATACACACACATATATATATATATGTATATATATATATATATATATCACCATATATATGGTGTTTACTTTAAACATATTTTCTTGCAGCGTGACCTTAACCAATTTATTTGTTTGAACTCAGGAAAGGTAAAAGAAAATACTGTATTTCTAGTGTTAATAGAGAAATAGTAAATTAATTAAATTTTATTTTTAAGAAGTTATTTTCATAGATAAAGCTGTTTAATAGTATTTGTAAATTTCCCTTCCTTCCTTCCTTCCCTCCCTCCTTCCTTCCTTCCTTCCTTCCTTCCTTCCTTCCTTCCTTCCTTCCTTCCTTCCTTCTTTCCTTCCTTCATCTTCTCTCTCTATTTGGGAGAGGTGTCCAGGCAATTAAAACCAAGGCCTTACACAAACTAGATGTGTAGCCTATTGTTGAGCTACTTCCCTAGCCCCTTGTTTTGCTTTTTAGATGGATTTTAAATGCGATTGCTGACCTCAATATTTACTTCATTTAGAATTTGGCTTGTGATTATTTAATGCTCTAGCACTTTAGAAAGACCTGGATGCCACATAATGTATCCAGGGAAAGTTTTATTTGGATTTATGAGTAAACACACAGCTCTTCTCTTCGTCATTTGATGGTGATATGTGACCATGACATATATGTGTTTTGGGTGTGTGTATGTGCAGCTGTTACTTTCTTGTTAGCCTTTCTATTTTAAAGTTCCTACCATTATCCTTTCCAGACGATTGCACTAACTGATCAGGTTCATTTTGTGAAACTATCCAGCTACCCTAGTTTCCAACCCAGGAGGTGCATCTTATTCTATCCCAGGAAGGACAATATTTAGCATTCCAGTTCACAAATATGTACAAAAACCAATCCTTTATGAGTTAAGCTAAACTACCCACAGACCAGAAAAAGATTTAAAACAACAGAGGTAGCCAAGTAGTAAAGCTTTTCTTGCCTTTAGAATTTTCCATTCCCAGTGACCACGACTGTCAGATTAAATAAATTCAACAGCAAAGTGGTATGTGAAGAAACAATGTTAATGGCTCCTTCAGAGCTCTTTCAAAGCATGGCCTCTTAGTTTAAAGATATATACATTGTGCAGAAGCAGCAGGAATGGCGCGGAACCAGAAAAAAATTATGAAAAAGGAATAATGAATTATAGTGAAAGAATCTCAAATTAGGACCAGCTGTGGAACAATTAGATTCAACTGCTAACAGGTGTGGGGACGAGCTCATGAACAATGTTACCTTTTGTTAATGTGTCTTTTTGAAGGGATATTTGGTTGTAAAATTCTCAGAGCACTGGGAGTGTTTGGAAGAAGGTTTTCATCTGTGTGTAGACATATAAACACTTGTACACACATTCATTCATCTCTAACGTATCTATCCAAAATAAAGTTCATTTTCATTACAGATCTCCTTATATAATGGAAATAAAGTATATCTCCAAAACATGTAGACCATTGAGGGGAAGGAAAAGGATGGTAATATTTATAATCTGGTGCCCATGGAGCTGGAGGTTTATACAGGGTGGGGGAAGGGTTAACCTATTGCTTCTGTGTTAAAAAAAAAAATGTCCAAGAGAAACAACCCATGGCATTGTAGGTTCACTTTGATTTCATTTTGAGGGTTTCAGTCAGTCGTGTCTTGGCTTCATGTTGGGGGCCTGTAGGAGATACAGTTATTTGAACATGAATGTCCTACTTCCCCCATAGACACATATATTTGAATGCTTAGTTGCCAGTTGCCAGCTGTTTGGAATGGATTAGGAGTTGTGGCCTTGTTGGAGGAGGTGTGTCACTGGGGGTGGGTTTGGGGGTTTAAAAAACTGATGGCAGGCCCCATCTCATCTTCTCTGCCTCATGCTTGTGAATCAGATGCGCTCTCTTAGCTACTGCTTCAGCACCATGCCTGCCTGCCTGCCTGCTGTCATGTTCTCCATCATGATGGTCACAGACTCTAAACCTCTGAAACCATACGACCCCAAATTGAACGCTTTCTTTTCTAGGTTCCCTTGGTTATGGCGTTTAGTGATGGCAGTAGAGAAGTAATTTAAAAAGGAGATGAACCATCATAGCAAAGAGGTTAGAGTAAACAGCATCTTCCATATTCTAGCCAGAAAAGAGAGAGAGGGAGGGAGGGAGAGAGAGAGAGAGAGAGAGAGAGAGAGAGAGAGAGAGAGAGAGAGCGCAACTGTTATATCCTACCAAGAGTATTCCTCCAGGGAAGTACTTCCTCTGAGCAGGCTGCCAACTCCTTTATAATACCCTATTTAATCAAGAACTCACCAATGAAGAAATCATCCTCATGATCCAATCATCTGTCAATAATGCCACCAGCTAGAGACTTGTTCTTTAACACATGTGAATTTGGTGAACCATTTTATACTCAAGCATAGGGCTTCTGGAATGATAAATCCTTCACTATACATTAAAACCTTCATTCTCAGGTGTGTTTTTAAAATCTTCCTGAGATACACTAAAGTCTATGAATCTATTTTTTTTCAGCTTTAAAAACAGTGTGATCAAAACCAGTCATTCCAGAGCTTTTTCCTTGGACTGTCTCCACATGGTTATCTGTAAAATGGAAACGCTATTGGCTTGATGTGCTTGTTGTTGGTTTGAAGCAATAGCTCAAATTTTGGTGCAGATATTAATCACATAGAAGCTCATTAAAATGAACATTGTGTCAGTAGGTCTGGGTGGCTGCTGTAGGTCTTCATGTCTCAGAAGCTTCTGATGATGTTAATACTGTAGGTCTGTATGCCAGGCTTGTGTGGCAAGGATTTTCAAAACTAGTTCTGAAATTTCACTGCATTTTATGGTTGCTCACTGAGTTTGAAATACATTAATTCTCCACCCACCACTGAAGGTTTCTGATTTAATTGTTACAGGATGAAGCCTGAATATAAGGACTTTTCAACATTTTCTTGATGCTCTGAACGTGCAGCCGAGTTTGGGAATCACATTTAAACCACAGTTCATGACGCCTGCTAGATGTTTTTGTCAGACTTTCACTTCACTAGCCACATACCTAGGAGACCCAGTTCGAAAGAGAAAGACTTATTTAGGCTCACAGTTTCGTAGAATCAATTTGTTGTGTGTGGCAGGGGGAAAGGGCAGTGGGACAGAGAAGCTTGCCTTGCTTGAGCAGGAAGCGAGAGAATTTCTTATGGCTCCCTTCTTCCCACTGTTCTAAGTGGATCCCCCAGTCTGCTAGGTGCTGTATTGTCTATATTATAGGTGGATCTTCCTCATTAGTAAGGCTTTTGAAAGTACTCTTAGAGATGCTCCCAGAAGTGTTTGCCAATCACTTGAGCATTTCTCCAGCCAGTCAAATTGGGAACTAAAAATAACAATCACAACAATCAACAATCACTAGGTTGGGGATAAAATATCAAAAACAAACAAACAAACAAACAAACAACCCAAAGGACTGCAGTAGTTTTTGTAGAAAGTATAATCTTTTTCTAAAATAGATGTATTCTAATAGCAAAATTAAAAAAAAAGAATTATTTATCTTGTATTTAAACAAATGTGGAGAAAGTTATAGTTACCTTTTGATATCACAAACTTGTTGAGAAAATTAACATCTAAAACCATTTTGGAGATCCATGGGTGAAAAGCTGTTGAAGACACTTGAAGAGCACACAGGAAAACAGTGGAGAGTAGAAAACGTCAGTGGTTAGCTCACTGTGAGGGAAGATAATGATGGGGTAAAAAAGGAGAGGGTGGTGGTGAGGAGGTGTTGATATTTGCATGCTTTCTCAGATTGTTAGAGAAACGAACGACAGAAATCTTTAATCATGCTTTATGAGTTGATGATTTGTAGATGCTTTCCTTTATAGCGTTCTTAAAGTTCGAAGGGAGAGTATAGATTCTGAAGTCTTTTTATCCAGGTACGGCTCTGGAGTTACTCCTGACTGAGCTGTTACTATCGCTGAGCCTTGCCAGAAAGAACTCCCAGCCTTTTATGCTCAGTCACTGATCCGTTGGGAGTCCTTCAAACGAATGCTTTGAAATTTATGTTGATCTCATTCATGAGTCTTCAAATTCCATGAGAGTGAAGTTTTCTTTTGCCATTACTATAAAACATCAAATGCTTGGAAAGGCCATTTATTGAGGGTGGGGTCCAACATGTGCCTGTAAAAGAGAGTGCACTTTCTGTGCATTAGCTTCAAGTAGAGGATAGGGATGCAGGCCAGGCGCCTTTCTTTCTCACTTCAGGATCGAGGCCCCACCCCTTCACTCAGCCCAGTTTTGGAGAGTGCCCTGGATACATTGCTGTAATGACTTTGCCCGTCTTCTGATGTGGGATTGGTCAATGTGGTGGTTGTGTCCTGGTGGGAGATACCAGGACAGTGAAGAGGAAGTCAGGTTCTTGTTCCTCTATTTCTCTTCCTGCCAATCTGGGCAGGATATTGTTATTCTCAGAGGAAGAAGGAAATGCCAGCTGCTGTAAAGATGACCTTCCACATAAGACTGCCCTCTCAGTTTCAGCAGCGCCCCATTTCCTTACTCCTTCAGTCTTGTAATGGAAGAAGGTCCTGTTGGCTAAACATGGAACAATGCACTGTGTGGACTTCATAATACTCCTTCTTCCTGAACCAGATTTTATAAATGGTTCTTTATTGGAACATCTCTCTAGTCTTACTGGGCACAGATAGAAAAACTATAAGCTTACCTTTCTTATCTGCTATTTATATTGTCATTAGTATTTGTTGAATAAACAAATAATAAACACTCAAGCTTCTTCATCAATGTTATTTGCACACATGACTTGGGGTATTGATTAGTTATTGGGAAGCAGCTGTAGCTAAATTTAGTTGAGAATTAATGCCACGAATATTATGGCTTTTCCATGTTCTGTTTGCTTCATTTATTTTTAATGCCTTATGTTGTATGGGGTTTTTAAAAATATGACATTGGTTTGTACTAAAACAAGTATTGGATTTTAATATTCTGCTCACACATCAATTTATCAGGGTACCTTCTGTCATAAACAGAGTCTGTGGGAGAGAAGTTGCTAGCAATACTTTGTAAGCATAGAGCCATAACCTCCCCCACCCCTGCCCCCTCTCTCTCATATTAATGCATATAGGCATTTTACCTGCATGTATATTTGTGCAGTATATTCATGCCTGATCCTTGCAGAAGCCAGAAGAGGGCCCAGATCATCTAGAATTGGAGTTGTAGAGGCTTTTGGGTTGCCATGTGAGTTCTGGGGATCAAATCAAGGTCCCCAGCAAGAGCAGTACCTACCCTGACTGTCTGAGTGTTTTCTCCTGTCTTTCTTAAGCCAAGTTCTCAGATAGTAACTCTCTTAGCTTCTTTACCTCACACTAAGATTTTTTTCGCTTCTAATAAGAAAGATTATATTACTTCTCAGGTGATGATTGACTTGCTTTTTCTATCTTGAGCTAAGCAAACCAATTTTCTTTTTTTTTTAATTGGATATTTTATTTACATTTCATATGTTATCCCCTTACCCCATCCCCCACCCACCCGGGAACCCCCCATCCCCTTACCCCTCCTCCTCCTTCTCCGTGGATGTAACCCCCACCTACCCCCCCACTCCCACTTCCCCACCCTCAAAATTCCCACCCCCTGGGGCATCCAGCCTTCATGAGGTCAAGGTTCTCTTCTTCCACCTATGCCCAGCAGGGCCCTCCACTCTTTCATATTCAGCTGAAGCCCTGGATCCCTCCATAAGTGCTCCCAGGCTGGTGGTTAGGACCCTGGGAGCTGTGACTGGTTGGTATTGTTGCTCTCCTCATGGTGCCACAAACCCTTTCAGCT
>NW_021620885.1:3517014-3560866 GCF_004785775.1 Grammomys surdaster
TGGTTGGTATTGTTGCTCTCCTCATGGTGCCACAAACCCTTTCAGCTCCTTCAGTCCTCACTCTAACTCCTCCATTGAGAACCTCATGATCAGTTCAATGGCTAGTTGTGAGCATCTGCCTCTGACTATGTCAGACTCTTGAAGGCCTCTGAGGAGACATCCATATCAGGCCCTTATCGGCATGCACTTCCTGACTTCCACATCAGCATCTACCTTTGGTGACTGCACATGGGATGGATACTCAGGTGGAAAGGTCTTCAAATGGCCCCTCCTTCAGTTTCTGTCCCTCACTTTGTCTCCATATTTGCTCCCTTGAGTATTTTGTTGCTCCTTCTAAGAAGAACTGAATCACCCCCACTTGGTCTTCCTTTTTTATGAGCTTCATGTGGCCTGTGAGTTTCATCTTGGGCATTTCAAGGTTCTGGGCTAATATCCAATAATCAGTGAGTGAATAGCATGTGTGTTCTTTTGTGATTGGTTTACTTCACTCAGGATGATAATTTCTAGTTCCATCCATTTACCTAGGAACCTCTCGAATTCATTGTTTTTAATAGCTGAGTAATACTCCATTGTGTAAATATACCACATTTTTTGAATCCATTCCTCAGTTGAAGGACATCTGGGTTCTTTCCAGCTCCTGGCTATTATAAATAAGGCTGCTATGAACATAGTTGAGCATATGTCCTTGTTATATGTTCGAGCATCTTCTGGGTATATGCCTAGGAGTGGTATAGCTGGACCAATTTTCTTTTGGTGTTGAATTTGAGCCTTCATTTGTTCAAATTAGCAGGAAGCTCATGCTTTCCTTAATAACTTTCTTTCCAGTGTTTCCTAAGGTGTCAGTTCCACCAATCTGTGGAACAGAGCACCTGAAAAGATACACTGCATACTCAAAGTCCTGGTGGTCAGGTCTCCATGGCACTGATATTTGGGAGTCTTATTCCACTCTAACTGATGCCTCCAGCATTTCCTTGCTCTGCAACTCCCAGAGAATTTTGTTGAGATTTCTGGAAACTAATCTTGGGAGGTGCTGATATTAGAGGGGAGAATCTGGCCTCACGTGGGCCCTCGCCAAAGGAATATGTGAAGCACCTGTTACTGTGCTCAACCAGAGAGCGTAAGTGCACTTGGAAAACAAGTCCTTTGAAGAAATAATTGAAGTAAATGGTACAAGACAAAGTCATCATGCAGACCTTCTTTCAAGTTCAATGTGACTTCTTTCTTTACAAAGACTGTACAAAAGAAGAACATGTTAAAAGAGGGAGTGTATGGGCTCCTGCAAGCCAAAGAGGGAAGCCAATGGCAGAATACACCTTGATCTTGTATGTATGGTCTTGTGTATGTGAGGAAATCTTGTTACATGAGACAGCAAGTTTGTGCACTTAAAAAAAAAAGCATATACATACATGTGCCTACACCACCAGGGCCATATCTATATCTACATATCTGTCTGCCATATCTGCCCTCCACTCTTGTAATCTCCTCCCTCCCCTAATAAAATTAAAATAAAAATAAAGATTAGAAAAGAAAAACAAAGCAAAGCAAAGCAACACACAGCAACAACAACAATAACAGCAACTACCTCCCAAAACCCATTCGGCCTTCCCTCTAGGCAATGATCTGGTCCTCTATCAGCCACAGCCTTCTGTGAATGTACCATTTGGCTCCCCTTTCACATCTTCTTCCAACTTAGTGGCATTGGAAGTTGTAGTGTGTCACACAGTACACCCTTTTGCATAAATACCTTTACTTACACATGTTCATTGCCATGAGTCATTAGTCTAGTTTAAGGCCTCTTGCTTCTGCTACACCATCAATACTAGACCTTTAGAGAGACTCTTAGATAGCCTGCTATTGCCCTGAGTCATGAGATCCTGAAGCTTTGGATCTGCAGGACCAAACCCTTGACATACTTCAGCAGCTCCTAGTTGGGGAAGATATTGGAAACTGAAAAGCCCAACTGAAAGCCCAAGGTCTGGGCCTGGGTTGTAGCTAAGTTGGTCAGCCTCCCAGCTTTCCTGTGTCCACACCACCAGGAAGCTCTCCAGAGCTTCCCAGGGAAAACGGTAGAGCCAGCTCTCCTATATGCTACAGTTGTCAAGAGGTGGGGAAGTCCATGTACTTCTTTTATGGTCACCTGTCAATGAAGTTTATCTCTTCTCTTTAGATCCATAATTATGGATGCCAGTGTTCACCAGTTCTTCAAGCTCTCTTGACACCTGTGTGGATGAAGAGGTGTTCCAGTCATCCAAGGTCCTGAGGAATACAGTTCTGAGGTCAGCATCTTCAGTTCACCAGGTATGTAAGTTTACTAGGTACTCAAGAGTGTTGTTAGCACTAGACAGTTGTAGCGTCTACTCCTGACATATCCATTGTTTTAGGTAGGAACAGAGATCCTCTTACATTCTACACATCAGTAGGACTAGGACTGAGATGGACCTCAGATGCTCTGATAGCAAAGTGGTTGCTTCTTGCTAACATTATTGGGATTTGGGGGCACGCTACTTTGCATTTTACATATGAGAGTAGGAAGTTCTTTTCTTTCCTAGCCCCAAGGCCTGCCTGAACACTCCCACTCACCAACACCAGTGACTGGGCATTTGTTTTCTTAAGGAGAAGACTCACACTCACCCAGCTAAGACTTGCATATAATGTACACCAGATTAATTTAATTAAGGAGATATTTAAATGATTCTTATTTTTTTTCTGTGACAGTTGATTTTTTTTCTCACTAGATTTAAATCTATTTTTAAAGGACAGATTTATTCTAGATACATATTTTCTTTTTTTAAATTTATTTTTATTAGTAACTTTTTAAAAAATGTTATAATCAAAGGCTTTATAAGTTTGGTAATGCTCAATAACATGATGCCCATACAATCAGAAGTGTAACCCAATACCCAACCTAGATACCAGCTACCTTTGGCTGCTACAGACACGTGAACATTTGCCTCCATCTCCTCTCTCTCTCTCTCTCTCTCTCTCTCTCTCTCTCTCTCTCTCCCTCTCTCTCTCTTTCTCCTTGCTCCTCCTCTTACTTTTCCTCCTCTCCTCCTTACTCTTCCTTTCCTAACTCCTTCCACATTAGCTCCTTCTACATATCACCCTTTCTGTTAAAATTAAAAAAAAAAGAAATTCTCTCAAAATACAATAGAGCATAACTACACCAATTTGTTTCAGTAAGGTACAAGATAGACCTAATACCCAGTCCATCATTTTGTTGACTAAACAAAACCTCTGTCATCTCTCCTAACTAAAAGACTTAGTTCTGAACCTGTTTTTTTTTCTTGGCTTTAGAATGAATGTCAGCTGAAAACCATTCTCTCAGAGCTTTTCTTTCAAAGTAAATAGCCAGGATTGGCTATGAGACTATAAGTCTTCAACCCCATCAGAAATCCAGAATGACTGAATTAACTGAAATTATGGGAAGCACAAAGCATAGCTTCTAAAACTTAGCCAATTTATAGAGACTGCTGAACACCTGGACAGTCCCTATACTTCAAGATGTTGGAGCATCTGATCTTAAGCCTGCTGGCCCAGGATCATCTGACAGACCTAGTAATGCAGAATTATTAAGGGCTGATTACTCTGTCTTGGCAGATATAATCAGTCGACTATTCCGCAAGTGTGTCCTTTTCAGGACAGTAATTTGTCTGTAGATGAAAAAAGACAATTCTTGCCTAGTGGCTGTCTCACCACAACTGGAGTAACTCCAAAGATGCTCAATTTCTTCTTAGAATCCGAAGACAGGGAAGCTGTGAGGAGCAGACAGGTCTCTAATCAAAATGAACATTTATACAGAAATGTTTGTAACGTCAGTTCTGTGGACTTCTGATGTTTTGAAAACCAACTATCCATATAAGGCAATCTGGACTGTTGTCTGTTAACTCATCTCAGCTATTTCTAAATAAAATATAGAAAACACCCTAACAATAAATTCAGAGCCATGAATTTGCTATAGGCCTTTAACTCACAGACTAACAATCTTGAATCAATTAAAAGAGATAAAGGAGGACTGGATCTAAGCCTTGTATTCCTAAATGTGTTATATAGGTACAATGCCCATGAGAGTAACAATATTAATCTCACTTTTATATCAATAAGAAGCTCATACCAATGAATACCTTAGATTTGAAATCAAAGTAAATTTTGTACCATTAAGAAATTATAACTTCTGCTTAATAACAGTTATACAGATTTCTACCAATAGGTTATGGCTATGCAATAAATCCTAGCTATTCCTCCCTGTTCCAACAAAACCACTACTTTTTCCTAGAAAGACAGCCCAATATTAACCACCTCAGTCCCCAAGCCTAGGGTATAGGGGCGCCGACTTTTCATTAACTTCTTCAAGTTGATTATGAGCATTGAGATATTAGACGAGGGGTAGGGGGAAGAGTAAATTGATGAACCTCTGATGTCTGTGTCTTCACTGCATCGAGCTAAAATTCCAGGACATCAGAGGTTCAAGCAGGTTTGCTTAGCTTGCTTGATGAGTAGATACACCAAGGCTGTGTATTCTGCAATATACAATTCTCAAAACAAATTTTAGTATCAAGATAAATTTTTGTTTAAATTCTGGAATCTAGTCTTGTGATGGCCTGCCTCTGTCATGTCTAATCCATATAATTCTGGGAGTTTCTATGAGGGTGTGCTCCCACCATCCTCCCATTCCCACCTCCCTGCCCTCGAATTCCCTAACACTAGGGAATCCAAACTAGGGTTTACTTGGTGATGGTTTTGTTCAATTCTTTCACCTGTTTGGTTGTATTCTCTTGTAATTCTTTAATGTTTTTTTGTGTTTCATCTTTAAGGGCGTCTACCTATTTACCTGTGTTCTCAAATTCTTTGAGAATGTTATTTATGTCCTTCTTAAAGTCCTCTATCATCATCATTAGAAGTGATTTTAAATCTGAACCTTGTTTTCCTGGTGATATGGGGAATTCCGGACTTTTCTATTGTGGGAGAACTAGGTTCTAATGATGCCAAGTACTCTGGGTTGCTAATGCTTATGTTCTTGTGCTTGCCTTTCGCCATCTGGATCTCCTTAGTGCTACCTGTACTGTCTCTGACTGGAGCCTGTCTTGGTTGTGTCTGAACTATGTGGGGTGGGTGTTACTACTGGGGTTGGAGCTGGAGCCCAAGATCTTCTCAGTGCTCGGGTGCAGCCCAGAAGGAACCAGTGCTCTGGGCCAGGAGTGAATTCCTGGGTCCCAGTGGGTCCCAGTTACTCCCTGTTTGGGGCGGGTGTTGCTGTCTCTTTACCTAAGATACTGCCCAGGTTAGAGCTCCTGGGAGTCCCACCTCCTCTGGATTCTGTGAGATTGGATGCAGAAGCCCAGGATCTATTCAGTGCTTGGGCCCAGACCAGAAGGATGATTTTTATTTTGAATGCTGCTTTTCTACCTTACTCTTGTATATCCTAGGGAAATTCCATGAAATTATTATCACTCTCCCTCCCCCAGGCAGGATCTTGATACATTGCTAAGGCTGACCTAAAAACTTCTCCTGCTCCTACCTCTTGTGTGCTTGGGTTATAGGCATATACTACTCTCTGTCTCCATAAGATGCTTTTTAAGCTTGTTTTTTTTTTTTTTCTTTTTATGCCGTAGCTTTTAACTGCACTTTGTCTTTCTTTGCCACATTCTTGGGAAAATCCTTAGCACTGTTTTATAATGCTTTGGGTTTTTGACCCATTGCACTTTCAAGCATACTTAATTGTTTTAATACCTAAAATTCTTATTTAACTACATTTATAGAAGGTCCATTTATTCATATTTTTTATTTTATTGTTGACTGTGAGGATTCTAAAATATTCTTATCTTAAAATCATTTCCAAGTACTCTATGGTCCTCATCTGATATTAAGTGAATTAATCTTTCAACTGCTTGCTTCAGGGTCTTCAGTTAGGGCATATGTCTTAGCCCACTTTCATATTTAGCACACAGGTTCATGTGGTGGTGTACTCTTTACCTGTTTCTCTGTGCAAGGACCTGGCCTGGTGATTTTATAGATACAACTATCCAGTTTCCTATGAGGTCCTTTCCCTTAGTTAAACAATTACCATAGATTTCACCTTGGGGCTCTGACTCCTCTGTGTATTAGAGCAAGAACAGGTTTAAAAAACTAATGGGTAGCTTCTTGCAAGCCCACATTCGAGGATGTGTGCATCCTCATCCTGCCTCCAATTTCCTTTCACAGCAAGGGATCTTCTCAGTCTGTTTCTAAGCACAGAGTCAGCTTTAGCCACTACTATCACACTGTGTGGGCACATGATTCCCACCCAAGCTTGTCTGTTTCTCAGCACAGAACCTGGCACAAGATCATCAATCCGGTCCCACAGATTCTTTTGCCTCTCTAGTCTGTAGGCATGACTACCTTGGTTTGGGCTAAACATTAATTCTTAAATTATCTTAGTATATTTCTCTATCATTTTACGTACTTGAATTGGGGCTGAAGGTTGTCAGTGTATGACGAAGTGTGATTTTAATGAAGGTCCTAGTATTATTTTTTAGTGGGAAAAATATCATTTTTTTTTGTTGCATTCCGTTTGAAACATTGCATAATGTATAGTGTTATTTCAATCCAAATAATTCGAGGTGCATGTTATTTTTTAAGTTTCAACATATTTATTTTAATGGAAGGTAATTGACAAGTGAGTACAAGAATAGAAAATATCAAATAATTGTTGTGTTTGGTTTGCTCTATGTTTCAGTACTTTAGTTAATCCAGGAGTCTGCTCTGTTGAAGGAGTTTATACCATTTGAATTCTAATAATAAAGACACATTCTGTAAAGGTGATTTAGAAAAACCCCTAGTTTTCTATATAGAATTTTCTCTTATTTTCTTGCTTTTTTCCTCTCTTAGTATTTATATTTTTATTTACTTGCTTATTTATTTTAAAAGGATTGAAATTAGCTCCTTTTAAATGACTGAATATATATCCATTTAGAAAAGGCTCTCTTTGAAATAAGTATTTTCAATCAATCCTGTCTTCACTGAAGTAGATTAAGGCCTGGAAATTAAGTACCATATATACTTAAATGTTATCATTCACTCCACATGCATATTGATTTTGATCAAATTTGCCTCATCTGAGCTCTTCTCTATCCCTACATCATTCACCTTCTCAACTTCCTGTGATTTCTCTCTCTGAGAAAATCCTCATTGAGTTCAGTTAGTGCTGCCTTCATATGCAGGACTGTAGGACTGTCTTTTGGAGCATGAGTAGGCTTTTAGGGGCCTCATCTCTGAAGAAAGCTTATTCTTCCTTCCCCATCAGCCAGCAGTGGCCAATGTCTTTTCAGCCAAGAGCAGAACCTCATGAGCTCCTCCTGACCCATGCTGGGATTTGGCTGGCTTGATCTCATTCAGATCTTGTTCATGAAGTTTTATGATTGTCATGTTCTGTATACAATGTGCTGTAGCAGATGTCCAGTGTTTTTTGGCTCATATTATTTCTGCATCTTCTTTCTTGATAACCTCTGACTCTTGGGGGATAGGGTGTGATACAGGTGTCTCATTTAGAATTGAGCATCCTATAGTTGCTTATTTGATGCATGTAGCCCATTTATGGATCTCTGTATTAATTGTTATTAAACTGCAAACAATAGCTATTCTGAGGACAGGCAAGTCATACACTGTGTTATGAATAAAACAGTAATAAGAAATAAATAAAGAAAGAAAGAAAGAAAGAAAGAATAAAACCAGAAAGAAAGAGAAAAAATAATAAAAATGGTAACATACTCCAGAGAATACATAAAATAAAAAATGGGAAAAAATCTTCACTAGTTATATATACCCAACAGAGGGTAAATATCCAGAACATGCAAAGAACTGAAAACCTCACCATCAAAAAGGCAGATAACTCAATTAAAATTTGGGGCATGGAACTAAACAAACAATTCTTTAAAAGAAGAAATAAAAACAACCGAAGCATACTTTCTTTTAAAAGTTCAACATCCTTAGCTACCATGGAATCATACAAATTAGAACTGTGGGATTTCTTCTTACTCCAGGAAGAATGCTTAAAACAAACAAACAAACAAACAAACAAACAAACAGAAAAACATTTTCCCAAGTCAAATGACAACAAATTGCTGCCATGGATTTCTGTTGTGGGAAAGGAAATACTTATTCTGTATTCCTACTGTAGGTGGGAGTGCATATTGGAGAAGACAATAGGGAAATGCATGTTAAGGTTCCCCAAAAGCTAGAAATTGATTTAACAAAGAAAACCTAGACTAGCTCTAAAGAGAGACAGAAGGGGTGAATCTGGATGGGAGGGAGGGCAGGGAAGACCTGCGAGGAGTAAAGGGAGAGGAAGCAGTAATCAGAATATATTGTATGAAAGGAAATTTGTTTTCAATACCCACCCCACAACCTTCATTTTACATTTGAAATAAGAATACATTTTAGTTAGAAAAAAATTGTTCAGCTCTCTCTCTCCTGGGAACACTCTCTATCCCCTACTACAGAGATACCTGTTCATCCATGTTGATTGCTGCTTTATCTACGATGCCCAGAAAATAGGTTGGATATCCATCAAAAGATGAACGGATCATGAAAATGTGGTGCTCACACACAATGGGATATTTTTCAGCTATAAAGCAAAACAGAATTATGAAATTGACAGGCAAATGAGTGGAGATGAAAATAATCTTTCTTGCGGATGTAGGCCAGTCCTAGAATGACAAACACCACATTCTCTCTGTCATGTTTGTAACGTTGTGTATGTGTATTTAAATTGGAGTAGTCACAGAAGTCAAGAAACTAGTAAGGGCTGTGGCATGGGGTTTCAAAGGAAGAAGAATGGAGGGCAGTTGGTGCGGAAGGGAAGGGGTGTAATGGAGTAGGAAGGGTTAAATAGAGTAAGGAATGCGAAGGCAGGGTTAAAGAACAACTAACCCACTCTGGCTCGGCTTTTGCCAGAGTCTCTCTTGCGCAGGAGAAACGCAGTGTTGGTTTTGATGGCCTTGTAGCATCAGGAACTCACCTTATCTTTCTCTAACCTTATCTACTATCTGACTCATAGCTTCCCAAAGTGAACATACAGGAAGCTAGTGCTGTATTTTGGCTTCCTTTGCTGTAGCCAGTGTCTTCCCTGAGAGGAAGAGAAGGGAGAAATAGTCTAACATCCTCTAAGGGTTTAATATAGGCTAAAGTCCATAAAACATCAAACACATTCATTTTCTGTGAGTAAGCCCATGAAGACTTTCTCTCTCATAGATATAACTCATGTCACTGAGGATTTAGTGCTATGTTTTTGATAAAGACTTTGAATTGTTTTGAGCTCTCTCTAGGTCACCTGTTAATTAATAAAAACAGTGACAAGTGGCCATTCTCCAAGCTTCTCTGGTGACTAGAAACATTTTACATGACACTTTAGCATTTATTACTTACCATCATCGATTTACCAGGAAGGTGCGATCCTTTAATTCTCATAATCAACACACAGTATTTTACTTTGACACATGAAAATTGCTTAAATTAGTGTATGTTGAAGTACTGCTTGTGGTTGGAGTGGAGTAGTGGATAAAACCACATTCAGAGCTTGGATTCCAGGAGAGATATGTCCAGACTTTTGAAATCAGTAAAGAAAGAGCAACTGTGTAGTTGTTAAATATTCTTTTTCACATTCATTTATTCATCGTGTGTGTGTGTGTGTGTGTGTGTGTGTGTGTGTGTATGTGTGTGCTTGTGTATTTCCCATGAGATACCTGTGGGCATCATAAGGTAGTTTTCAGATGCCTGTTTTCTGTTTCTTCCATGGGGTTTGGGGAACAGACTCTGGTCCACTGGGCCTCCCACTCCTTCCAGCTATGAAGTCTTATGCTCCACGTGTACACATTAAATGCTGTGAGACCTGAATTTTTAAGTTCCTTGCAAACTATTGTTACATCTACATAAGATGTAGTCAGATTTTCAAAAAACAAACAAATTACCACCACCACCACCACAAAACAAACAACCCCAACCCCTCCTACCCTGCCCCAAACCCAAAATTCTGGTTCTGGTACTATTCGATTTTTTTTTCTAACACAAAATTTTAGTCAGTAATAATGAAAACAGTTGTTTATACTTAGGTTACATAAACTAGAGAATACAGGAAATTATCCAGACAATTTAGATGAAAAAAAATGTTGTGAAAAATACAGTTTTCTTTTTCACATGTAAGGGTCAAGTATAGCAATTCACAGAATAATTACATAAATTTCCATTTTGCTTCCATATAGGCAAAGCCAGTGTGAAAATGTTAACGAGGCAGAGGAAAATGAGTTTCAACTTTTCTAATGTAAATTACCACTTTTTCTCCATTCACTCAGTTTTAATATTCAACACCATGCCAATAATTTACCATAATAAAAATGTGCTATAAAACAGTTCACATGAACATTGGCCTTTGCAGTGAAAAAGAAAATACAGAGCTATTTTTCAGAATGGGCCAGCCAAACTTTGCATAGAAATTTTATGTTTATGTGTTCTAAAATTGTGTATGTGAATTCAAGAACTGGTTGGCAATTATTAATTTTTCATATATGTATACATATATATCTCAAAATATCACATATAGCCTTGTTCACCTCAAACTTTTTCTGAGTCTCTATGACTTAACTACAGCTTTTTTTTCCCAGATAACTGAATTCTGAATGAGACATGATCTAGAATCTTCCTGGGAGTATCAATCTTGGAACAGGCTTCTGAATAAGAGGTCCAGACAGCAGTCATGCGCAGGGATGTTCAGAGTACTGTCTTGACCTTAGCAACTGCAAGAAACTTCATTTGCTGCTTTTTGAGATCATTTTCTGATATATTTGTAATTTACAATGCGTTGTTAACTTTTTAAAAAAGTTACCTTCTATTTAGATAAGTGTTTTAAAAGTTGAAAGACATATACATTGTGGCTAATTTTTCTCCGTCTTAAAGGACAAATTATATAATGTGAAAATTGGCTGTTTAGCTGCATGGTCAGCCATATTTACCCAGTGAGCATTGATTGAGTCTAGCAATTAATCCAATTTGGTATATATGGTTTTATAAACTGCTGTCAGAATTTATCTCTTAAGTATGGGCTTATTTTTCCTTTACATTGTATAATGAAAAGGAAAAGACATTCATCACTTATTTATTTATTTATTTATTTATTTATTTATGGCACTAGATGTTGAACTCAGGGCCTCAGGAATACAAGTTACTGTCCCACTGAACTGTGTTTCTAGAATCAGAAAGAGCGATTGTGCTTAAGTCATCTATTTTTCTGTTGATAACATTTTGTTGTAATCCTCACATGTGCCACAGATAATCATATTTAGGAAAAAGTGTCCAACCAACAAATACAGTCAAAAATTAACTCAAATACCTGCATACAGCTTCAGAGCACCTGGAGTCCCTAGGGTAGGTAGGTTTTCTGAAGCCCTCCTCTTCTGTGGCCATGCTGAGCCTGTTGCTGAACATCGTAAATGACATCTCCACCCTCCATATCTCCACCTCATGATGGTTTCCTCTGGTGTGTTTCCTCTGTAATCTAGACACCCTGTTCTTCTCCAGATTTGCTTGTCGCTAGCCAGTCTCTTGATTGTCACGATCAGAAAGCATGTAAAGCAGACTGGCAGATGCTGTCTCCTACTCACCACTGAACAGGTTGGAACTGATCAAAATAGGACTTTAGATCTGGGTTGGAAGGGTGGCTGATTTTAAAACTAGATTTAAAATTTTAAAATCTAGTTTTCATCACGATGTCCTTGATAGGGCCATTGCCCAGTGAGATTTTTCTTGTGGCTTCAATGAGTAAAATATTCTCCCTCTCCCTTTCTCTCTCCCTCTCCTTCCTCTTCTCCTTCCCCCTCTCCTCCCCTCCTTCTTCCTCTTCCCTCTCCCCTCACCCTCTCCTCCCTCTTTCCTTTCTTCTTTCCTTTCACTTATTGTAGCTTTGGCACCTAGTAAATAATATTGAGATTTGTAGTATTCAATTTCAATAACTTCTATGAAATATGATATGTAATGAAAAACTGAATACCATATCAAAGATATCCATTGCTGATTGAAAACCTCACTAGAGCGTTTTTTCGTGCTTATACTGGTACTTTCACAGTTAAATATGATGTTAGCACTATGGAACTGTGCTCATACCTCAGTTGTTGCCACCGGGACAATTTTACTGCATGCTTTGCCTTTAGTTTATTTTAATAACACTTAATAATAATGCATGACATTTATGTACCACCTTTTATCCTATGATCCCAAAGCACATAAAAACATTAATTCTTAAAGCTATCTAGGAGAGCAGTATTTTTTTACACTCATTAAAATTTTTAATAAAAATATAAACTCATGCTATAGCTGGAACTAACCTATTAAATGGCTCAATTTACCAGGGAATAGAAGCTTTACAGTTTTTGCTCCTGGATTTTGAAACTTGATGCTGATTAAAAAATAGGATAAAAGATCCTTTCTTGTGTGCAAATTGAGATCTCTATATATTATAATATATTAAAAAAATTATAAAACAGTGACAAGTGTAAAGAAGAAGCCCATGTCCCATAGCGCTATAACAGACATAGCAGCCATCCATATTTGGGATGTCTTTTATAAGTCTTTACATGACATACACAAATATGTATTTTTATAACATATTCCTAACTGTATATATTTTGTCACATGTTATATTTAAGGCAGTAAGTATCCAATGTTCTAAATTGTATTTGATTTTTCTCAGTGCCTACATGAAGACACAGGGTGAATGCATAACAATTTAACTATTCAGATACATTTGGATTCTTACATTCGTCAAGGCTTAGAGGATTGCAAATAATCGTATAATGGAGCTTCCTATGCAAAGCATCTTTACCTTCCCATCTGATTGAGCCCCTTAGGGAAAGACTTTAGAAGTAGAATTACTGTGTCACATGGCATTAAACTACTTAGAGTATGTGTCAAAAATTAGATTCTGGAAAGGTTTTTACTTAGTAATTTGTCAAGTCTTTTATTTAGAAACTTAAAGCTGGATTTTAAATTCCTGGTGAAACTTGGCCTGAGTGTTAAGATCGATGCACAAAACATATCATTGTGTTAGATGGGGGCATCAGCCTTTTCTAACACGTGGCTTGGTGGTAGCGTGCTTGCCTTCCATGTCCAAGGCAATAGCTATCTTTCATCCCCAACACCAGGAGACAGCAAGCATGAGAGCAGTGAGCATGTTGTGTGTGAGAAAGAGCGGTTTAGAATCAGTTATTCTTAGGCTTCAATTTTACCTGGGTGGCTTCAGGCAAATTTTAATTGATGAATCTCAACCTTTCATCTGTAAGTTGGAGATTATAATATCTATTTTATAGCAGTACTATAATCTTTAAACGAAATGATACATACAACACCATTACAATTTCTGGAGCTTTCTTGCCGTCTCAACATTTTTCCAGTCCCAGGGCTTTCACGTGCATTTATATGCTGACAATGCACAGCTAAACCTAGGTGTGGCTCAGACCTGTTGTTCAGAGTCCCTGACTTGCATATCCAGTTCCCTTCTTAGATTTCCATGTATGTATCTCACAAACACTCCAACTCTAGAGTGACTAAAATTTTATATGTGGTATCTTTTCCGCTAGTGTCCTTACCTGCTTTTATGCAAATACATTTTATAAAATTATATCATTAATAAATGTATATGTCATGGTTCTCTAGAAAAACAGAACAATATACTAATGGAATAGAGATACTACTCATATATTCTGTGTTCTTTCTTTCTTTTTCCCTTTCTGTCTCCCTTTCTTCTTTCACCCCCATACTGGCAAGTCTGAAGTTTGCAGGTTAGTTTATCCAACAAGAATGACTGAGAACTGATGTTTCTTTCAATATCCAATCTTGAATTAAAGGGCAGTTTGGATGACATGGAGTTCATCTTCTTCAGGCTCTTAAATTCTTCCATTGATTAGGTGAGGGTAATCTGCCTTATTCAGAGTTTGTTAACTTATGCCATTCTCATTTAAAGATGCTTATAGAATGGCATTTAGACTGGTATCGAAAAAATATCTTTGTATTGTCTTTAACCAGTCATATGCTGTCGCTGACATGCAAGATAAGCCACGACGCTAAAGTGATGTGTAAAAGGACTTATGGGGCAGGTCTACCCGCAGTCCCAATGATGTCTTTACTCACTCATTCCCCAACAACACTATGGGCCATTTTCAGGCCCTAGAAGTTGCCTAAGTCACTGCTGTGTAAAGTCTTTCCATAAACCATTCTCTCTGTTTGTTCTCTTGCAACCCTTATCCTTGAGATGTCTGATCTCTTTGTATTATTTAGATACTCAGATAAGTTTTCCACTTAGAGCACTCACTATGAATATTGTCCAGTGTAATCCTTCTCATCATGTCTTCTTTTTACCTTCTATGAGTGGTCACCGTACATACTTTGTGAATATGTATTTGTTTATTGAGAGTCTTTCAGACTAGTCTATAACTTACATGGCTCCTTGGGTTGTCATAGTGTATTAACTGCCTAAATGACAGGTTATTTTCATAGACAAGATGTTTAGTTAGTACTGAATACATGAAAGGTCGATTATAGATCAACTCCATTGCTATCCCTGTTTCATTATTAAAATTATACCAGAGTTTGTTATCCATTACAGTATTGAATAGTCGTTTGTAAAGAAGATATACTAATGGTGTAACTCCCAGAACCTGTAAAAGTGGTTTTATTTGTAAAAGAGATCATTGCATATATAATTAAGATTTTCAGAATTAAATCAACCTGGATTATGTGACAAATACTCTTACAAGTGATACAAGAAGATAGACAAAAGGCATGGTCCCGTGAACAATGCAGCAATGGCCACTGTATATGCCCACCATAGCTAGAAGGTAGACCAAGCAAGGAAAATATGCCCATTACAGTGCTGATGCCTTGATTCGGATCCCTACCTTCCAGAAAAGTGAGAAAATGAATTTGGTTCACTTTAAGATCTATAGATTATTACATTAACCTAGAGAAATGAGTATGTGATGTAATATTTATATTAATGTCTTAAAAAGTTTCTATGCTCTGGTTGGTTAGCATTTTGGTGGTAAGCATTCTATTCATCTGGACCAATGGACTCAGAGCAAACCCAGTGTATTATAATACACAATATTGCCAAAAATTATTGTTACCTGTAGGCTGAGATAAGGTTCATAAGGTCTCTATCTTTTTATGCAAGTGATACTTAATTCCGTGGGGATTTTTCTTCCCTAAAATAAACACATCAGTCATCACTAAGAGATGATAGGGAGTACTGAGGAAGAGGGCTCCTAATGATTTCACAAAGACCTGCGTTCTGGCTCCTGGATTAATTAAAACGAACATGATCCTGAGAAATAAGTACAATGCTTCAGTGGGTAAAAGCTCTTTTACCACAGCTGACACCATGAGTTCAGTCCCTAGACCCACAAAACACCAGACACAAGAGCTGATGTCCATGATCCCAGGACACCCATGCTAAGATGGGAGGGGAAAATTCTCTCAGAAGGTTTTATGTCAAATAGCTTGGAGTATTCAGAATGGTAGAAATACTAGGTGAGACCCTCCCACAGCAAAGCGGAAAGGGAGAACTAACTCTCACAAGCTGTCCTTTTATCTTCACATGTGCATTGTGGCATGTGTAGACTCTCGTCCAATAACCATGACTTAACCAGGTCTAGGAATTCATTGTGCAGATCTTGGTGATTATAGAGTTTTATTCAATTAATTAGCTTCATATACATATATTTATGGAACATTGTAGGAGAAAGGAAGGAATTTTGAAAAATTGTGCCTATCTTGTAATGTTGACTGCTGAAGAGGACTCTTACAACATGGTTGGCTATGCGGATCAAGGCTTTGTAGCTCCAATATGGCAGTGTGAAAGCCATCTACAGCTTTCAACCTTTGACAGTCTCTCAGTGTGATTTGCAAATGTGTCAAAACAACAAGCTTGTTTTGTTAGTATGGATAATCTTGGGAAAAAATTTGACCCATGTTTAAATTCTCATCTACTAACTATGTGAATTGGTCAGGTTAACCCATTTCTTTGAATTTGAATTTCATCTATAGTATATTGCTTTAAAAATTATAATTATAACATTTCCCTTTTTCCTTTTTTCCTTCTAAAGCTCATTCTGCATGCCTTCTTCTTCTTCTTTTTAAACTAAGTATTATTGCATGCATGTACATATGCACATATATATTTCTAAATGTAACCTGTTTAGTTTATACAATATTATTTGTATGTATGATTTCAGGGCTGGCCATTTGGCACTGGAAAACTCCTTGGTCTGTTCTCTCCTGGGGAGGACTAACTCTCCTGCTTTCAGCTTTCCTAGGTGGATGATGATTCTTGTAGGGTTCATAGTTTTTCCCACTGTTGTCATCTCTGTTCAACTATGTTCGGGTTGTCATGCTGGTGAGAGTTTTGAGTCTAGTTTCTGATGTTACTAGGAGACACAATCTCACAGCCAAAGCCAAGATCCTCTAGGGCTCTTATAATCTTTTCACATCCTCTTCTGCAATGTTCCTGGAGTGTTTTGTAGATGTTTCCATTGGGATTGAGCTCCAGAAGTTGGCATTTTGATTGGGCATGGTTTTCTGTAGTGACCTCTGGTTTTTTGGCAAACAAAAATTTCTCTGATGATGGGTGGAGACTACACTTCTCTCTTGGTGAAAGGATGAATGGTCATACATTTTTGTCATGGATTATGCTGGCTTAGTAAACTAGTGGTTGTAGATTCTCCTTCAGTAACCATGACTTAACTAGTACTGAGTCCTTAGCTATGTTTCCAGTACTGGATATATTCCCTCTTGCTGAGCAGGTCTTGGGTCCAATCAGAGAGCTGTAGTTCTATTGGTATGAGTTGCCCTTCCTATATTCCTTTGCTCAGTTTGTACTAGTATGATACCTTGATCCATTCAACAAAGATTTTTTTCAACCATCTTTTAAGAAGTCAGAAAGAAATACTGATGAACTGACTCAGTCTTGTGAAAATTGGACCAATAACTTTTAAATCTCTCTTTTCTTCCTACTGCTTTCTCCCGTCAGTCAGCTCAGGAGAAGGCTGAGAACATAAACAGGGAAGGAGTAACTCCAGAGGAAGGATTTCCTGAAAGACTGCCATCTGAATCTCTGAGCCCTCTCTATCAGCTACTCAACTAGTGGGTGCTACTGTGAGCTAATGAGCATGCTCAACATTATATTCTGGATAATACTTTTCAAGAGTTGGAGATCTGTTTATAAAGACTAACTTACATAGGCCCAAAGATCATGACTGAATAGAATTGCGAATGATGCTAGAAAAATCGTAGTTGGCCTTAGGCTACTGACAATAGCTTTTTCCTTAATATTTCTCTTTGGTCAGTATATAGGCTAGTTATAATTCTACCTTCTATTTGGGCACAATCATATAATTACATCTTTTCAGTTACAAATATAACTTGGGCCAAAAAGATATTTCATAAGTTACTAAAAGTGCTCAGTGAGTCTAGAAAACTCAAATTTACAAAATTTAGCTAGGTTTATATTCCTATTAAATATAGAGGGTGCTGACCAAATATACCACTGAATGAATAATGTGTATACTTAATGAAAGAAGAGGCATATAACCTGTGTAGGGGGTACTTACAACATGATATCAATTAGAGAATAGCCCTGTGAACATCATCATGTATATACACATTTACCAATGACAATCTCTTAAGAGTAATGAGTTTTGATAAAATAATAGGACAAAGGCAATCTGAAACTTGGAAGAAATAATGGAATATATAAGTTATATGTAAAATTCTGAATATTACAAAAGGGTGTCGTGACAGAAAAGAGTTTGTGTGTGTGTGTGTTGGGCGGGGAAGTAGGGAGGCAAGGAAAATGTCCTAGGCAGCCTGTTCTCATTTACAACCTTTTTACATCTTCAGATGACTTGAAGACTTCAACCAACTAAGATATGCTGAAATTTCCAAATTTGCATATAGAGCACAGCACAATGGCACTGGCATTTCTAAAAGATTAAAAAATTCAACCCATTCAACACAAAACGCATACCAGACTCTCTTGTGAGCTTCATCCAGTCTGCTCCTCAGTCAGAGGAATGCTCAAGGAAGGCATTTATGAGAGAGTCGGTACCCACACACCTCAGTGCCACCTGGAATTAGATGGTGAGGCACATCAATCTTACTGCAGAAGTGCTTCTGCTCACTTTCCACCCTTTTCTACCTTCACAGTCATGTTTCTGTTCAAGTTATCTGAGAGAGCCTCCAGATTTGTCTCTCTGTTATTGATCTTGTCTTCTGTAACTCACTTTCTACCCCTTACCTAGAGCAGTCTCTCACAAAAAATGTTTGATCATCGTGGTCCCTAGATTTTGTCAGTTTGATGGAATCTGCAGTCACCCAGGAAGAGGGAACCTCATTTGAGGAATTACCTCCTTCGGATTGACACATGCATCTGTCTGTGAGACATGAGAGGGCACAGCCCACTGTGGTCACTGCTGGCCAGGAGCAGGCAAGCCTAGGCTATGTAAGAAGAAGTTTGAAAAAAATGGAAAGAAAAGTAGTTGATCAAGTCAGAGGAAGGGACCATACCCATTAAGCTTTTATCTCCTTGGAGTCTCCTTCAGTTCCTGCCCCCTGAATCCTGCTTTTCCTGTTTTGGTTTTTCTCAGGATTGATTTTAGCCTGAAAGCAAAATACACTCTTTCCTCCCATGTTACTTTTGCTTAGTGTTTTATCAAGGCAACAGAACGACAACGAGAAGAGTCACATTATGCCATTTCTTAACTCTTCAAAACTTTTTCATTATTAGCAGGAAGACACCTAAGCTTCAGTCTCTGACTTACGAAGTTATTCTACAACATGTTTCTCGTGTCCTTTTACAGCACATGGTCTACATCTCTGTTTCAATCAAAGACTATTCCTACCTTATAACATGTGGTCCATTGTCTGATTCTTATGTCTGATGGTTTATAAATGCCACTTCTTTTACTTTAAGGAACACTTTGGAAAAATGTAATAAAATTTCATTACATTTTATTTATTTTGTGTCTACATCTCTCTCTCTCTCTCTCTCTCTCTCTCTCTCTCTCTCTCTCTCTCTCTCTCTGTGTGTGTGTGTGTGTGTGTTTGTGTGTATGTGCATATACACTTACATGTGTGCTAAAACTCACCTGTGGCAGTCTAAGAACAACTTGTAGGAATCGATTCTCTTTTTCTATCATGTGTTCTCATGATTAAATTTAGGTCCTCAGGTTTTGTGCAGGAATTGTGATTATTAGAGATTTCTCAAAAAGTTAAAAATATAAATACTACATGATGCAGCCCTTTCACTTCCAGGAGAAACCCACAGAACTCATATCCTAGAGATGCCTGTGCCTCCATGTGTATTGATGCTTTATTCACAATAGTAAGGAATCGGGATCAACCTAATTGTCCAACAACAAAGGAATCGATAGTGAAACTTACTTTTCTATATAAAGTGGGTGCTATTCAGTTTTAAGAATAATAAAACTGTAAGATTTGAAAGGTAAATGGATAGGTTTAGAATGTTTCATATCTGATAGGAAGACATAGTCAGGAGAATCTGGAATAGTAAGTGAGACCATACAATCTCAGTGAGAAAACTGCATGTTCTCCCTCATATGAGAAATCTATCCATTAACAAATCTGAATAGGTGAACACAGGAGGATGTAGTCTCAGGAGACCATGAACAAAAGGAAACAGAATATTCTCAGACAGAACTGCATGCATGGATGGATATGATTTTATTAAAGAAGATATAAAGTTAATTATTTTTCTAGTTCTACTGCTGCGGTACAACTTTTTTTTCTAGTGGATAGTACAAAAAATGTACTATAGTACATTCTATAGTGAAAGTGTGAAGTCCAATGTGAAGCCCTACATCTTTATAGTAGCTACTCTGACGGTCTAGAAGTTTATTGCGATGTAAAGGCTTTGGGTTTAGTTATGAAACTGTAAGTTGAGGGAAGCTGTACAGTTGATATTGGGCAATTGGAGTATTAAAGAGCACACAAGGACAAGAGACAGAATATATAAAGGCTATGAGGCAGAAAAATATATCAAGTTAATGAATGTCCAAGGGGAAAATTAAAATAAAAACAATGCATGGGAAAGTGAGTGTCACGGAGTTGTTGAGTGGTTTGTTTGTTTGTTTGTTTGTTTTTGGTTTTCCAACTTGACACAAGCTAGAGTTATCTGGAAAAAGGAAGCTCAGTTGAGGAAACACCTCCATTCAGTTTGCCTATAGGCAACAATGTAGGATATTTTCTTGATTAATGATTTGTGTGGGAGGTGCCATTCCTGTGCAGGTATTCTAAAATGTGTAAGAAAATAGGCTGAAGAAAGTCCATGGAGCAAGTGAGGACCTAGCACTCTTCCATGGTCTCTGCTTCAGCTCTCTCCATCCTTGAGTTCTTGTCCTGACTTCCCTCAGTGATGGATTGCTACCTTTACTAAATTAACTTCTCCTCCAAGCTGCTTTTTCTCATGCTGTTTTTCTTTTTTCTTTTTTTTTTTCATAGCAATTAAAACCTGAGATGGAGACAGATAGTGAAGGATCTGTGGACCATGGTGAAGTTTTGCAGATAGGGAGGCAGTCATGGTTCCTATGTGATTGGTATATGTGATCAGGAGAATCTGGAAATAGACACTTATGTGTAGGTTTTCGGAAGCTGGTAAGGTATGAATAAGTGAGCCTCAAGTCAGAAGGACAAACCTAACCAGTGTCAGACTCTGGGACAGGTGAGTGAAGAGAGATTAAAGAGGTCTTTGTTGCTCAAGTTCTAATTTCTCAGATAAGTATTAGTGTCCCTGTTAATAATAATATGTCGAACAGGGGGCAAAGATTTAAGGGAGTATACACAGGACTAGGTTTGTATTAATTAGTTATAGATCATCAACCAGATAAATCAAAGTCTATCATTGAAAATATCATGATGAGTTTGGGACCTAATGTTTGATCTGAGAGCAATGTGGGGTCAGGGAGAAATAGTTATGCTACTTTGCAGCAAACAGGGTGGAACTAAAATAGTATAGAATCTGTCTGACCCTCTTCCCCAAGTTCCTGGATTTCTACCAACATGACTTCTCTGTGTCAGCATGAACAGAGTATGCTTAGTGGGTGTTAACGAGAATAAAGAACACATTCCTAGTGTCCATTAACAGGCTTGGCTTTAGGATGCAGTTAACTAATCCAGGATGCACTTGTAATGGCATAACAGGTTAAGGAAAAATGAAGAGAGAAAGACATTTATTGAAAATCACAGTATTCTTGAATGAGATGTTTGAGCACTGAAAAAAAAGGGGTGCTAATTGGAATTTGGCCCTAAAAATATTGAGTTTTGTATGAAGGGAGTGTGTATACATGTGTTATGGTTGAACAAAATTAGGAGAATCTGTAGAGATATTTGTTTATATGTTTTCCAATGTTGACAATTATAGTTTCTGTGCTGGTTAGTTTTTTTTTTCTTTTTCTTTTTTTGGTCAACTTGACACCAGCTACATTATCTGGTAAGAGGGAGTCTCAACTGAGAAAATGCCTCTGTTACATTGGCCTGTAGACAAGCCTGTGGTAGAGTTTTCTTGATTAATAATTGATATGTGAGGGTTGTGTCCAATGTGGGTGATACCACCCCTGGCCAGGTAGTCTTATAAGAAGGTCTGAACAAGCTATGGAGAACAAACCGGTAAACAGTATACCCCTATGGTCTCTGCTTCAGTTTCTGCCTTGTTTGCTCTCAATGATAGACTGTGCTATGGAGGTATTGATGAAGTGAACCTTTGCTTCCTCCTTCCCCAAGTTAATTTTAGTATTTATATGGTATTCATCACAGCAACAGGAAGAACAGTTTGGTTGGAGGTCAAAGATAAAGATGTAAGAGTATATAAGATTCCAGTTTGAAAGTTTAGTATAAGTCTAAACTAATGTTGGATGTTTAGGATTTCTCCTCCCCTCCTCTGTCTGTCTGTGTCTCTGTCTGTCTCTCTCTGTCTCTCTGTCTCTGTCTGTCTGTCTGTCTGTCTCTCTCTCTCTCTCTCTCTGTCTCTCTCTCTCTGTCTCTCTCTCTCTCTGTCTCTCTGTCTCTCTCTCTGTCTCTCTCTCTGTCTCTCTCTCTGTCTCTCTCTGTCTCTCTCTCTCTGTGTGTGTGTGTGTTTTCAAAGCATTAGAGGCAAATACTCTCCATTTCAATAGGAATAACATCCGTAAGCATGATGATCTGGAGCATGTTTCTTACCTTTATTTTGCATTTAAGCTTCCTTCCTTTCTCTACTTTAAATGAGAGAAAAAGCATAGCATTCTGCTAGGTGACTCTGAGTTTTCAGTGAGCTAAATTACAGGAGCGTGGCTGTCCTATTTCCTCAGAGTAGTGAGGATCTTTGCCTCCACTCTCTGCCCCTGTAGCTGTTGGAGCTCTTACAGAGTTTTATAAGGCCACTTCATCCAGGCGGAAATCAGGTGGCTTCTGCTTGAAAACCTCCTAGATCTATTTCCATGAAAGAGATTATTACCATGATTTTAGAATTCATGAGGTTTTCATCGATGCAAGCAATGAGCATCGGTGTCCTTGATAACTCTTTCATTTCTGTGTTACTGTGGAGTAAGAGTGCACCTGTAAACTCATTGTCATTTGCAGAGCTGTACATACCTTTGAAAAATGATCTGTAATTCTCGCGGCTGGCTCTCAAAGTAGTTTTTAAATGACTCCAAGCAGAGCAAGGACAAGCCAACCATGTAAGACTCTAAAGAGGCACCTGACAGACACAGATATCACACATCTGTTTGACAGCCACCGGGAGACTCAGAAGGGGTCTTACTCCACCGATCACAGTACACTTCACAAGGACTTAAACTAAGGGTTTTTCATGTTGTTGTATAGTCTGTGGAGATATTACTTTTGGAATTTTGCTCTCCTTGATTTAAGAAAAAATAAAGTACAAAAGAGATCATAGATGGACCTTTAAAAAGCGAAATGAAAAAGACCAGCATGAATCCCCGAAGCAGTTATACGAATAATAACAATGCAGGCAGAGACAGTGTCATAGGGTGGCTACGAATGGATGCTCCCTTACTTCTGAATACAGCCCAAACACTCTAAGTAATATCCCCAAATGGCCTTGTCAGAACACGTTTATTTTTATTCCGTGAACATTCAGAATTTCTACATCAGACTGCTGCAGAATATATATACTTTATGTTTTTGAACTGGAGATCAGAGCAAAACCAGATGCAGAAGACAAACCCACATCGTTGAATGTGAGGTCCTGGATGCAGAATCGGCGGCAGAATTTATTCTCATGGAAAAGGAGAGGAGACAGTGTGTGGGAGAACATGGAGTGTTAGAGCCTGGTGTGTGACCAAAGGACAGTGAAGGCCACCAAACTTCTCACTTCATCTACCCACAAATAGTTACCCTTCAGTTGGCCTAAGACAATGCTAGATTACTTACCCACCTTTCCTCCACAGGAACCTCAGGCTGCAGGTTTAGCCGCTGCAGATTTTCCCCTTAGGTTGATCCCGATCAGCGGTTAACTCTGACTTCTCTGTGAATGTGTGGAAAGAGGGTGTGGATTAAAAATGATCGCCACTTTAAAAACAAACACAGTTTCATCTTGGAGCAGTACATTTGGTCTCATCAGTCTGATGTAAAAATCTGACCCTGAAATATGGATCTGCCACGTTGTGCCTCGCTCTCAAAGCCATACCCTTAGACTCACTAATAACTAATAGCAATAGTTATGGCCAGAAAGTCATCAAACAACAAGAGGGTCACCCCCACAGAACAATCTTGACAATTGGTTTATAGATGTATACACTTACAGGATTTCTTTTTCCTAAATGTTCTGTTGACTAGCTGCATTTTCCCCACTGCCTTTCAAGAGCTTTTATTGTTGCTCTCAGAATATCATTATTTAAAGTATGTAACACTAGCATCATTTTGTACTGAGGGTGTTAACCTAATTCACAAAATTTTAAATTTAGTTTTAATATCTCAGTGGCATTATGGTTTGTTAAAATTGCATTTCTAGGAAAACTCACTCATCTGTAACAGTTTAAACACGAGTCCTTTTTCAATATACTGTATTAGTTGGGTGAAGAAATTTTCTTTTTGCTGACTTTCTTTTCATTACCTCTTGTAGAATCATAGGAGAATTGTGTAATTTATATAGGGAAATTTGGCTGAGATTTGCTTGGACTGTGACATATGACTGCAATTTGTAACTTTTCTTCTAACACTTGGTTATTTGTTATTCCTTATTGGAATATTTGAGATTCAGAAGTATGACTTAGTATACAATATGGGGGGTATTCTGTAATTCTCAGAGGCCTGCATGCTACTGTCTTTAGAAATATGTTAGGAAGCATATTTAAATAATAATTTTTACTCTGCTTATGCAAACTGATTTACAAAACTCTGCGTGACTTGAATCTTAGTTTTAGTTTTGCATCTTTTTATATATCATTCACTGTTTCATGTTAAGGATTATGCATGTCTGTGGCTGCTTCCAATTGTCTTTGAAATTTTATCAAAATCATAACTTTTTTTCCTCTGGGTGGATTTTGAGGAAATGTCTAGTGAGGGCACAGAGGTCTTGCTGATTAAAACAATTGTTATAAAAAAAAACCTTGGCTGTTTCTGGTTTTATCTTGTTTGAGATATTCTGTACATGTAGTTTGTGCTTACTTTGAAATCATGATTCTCCTGCTTCAGGATCCCCAGTGCCTGCATAACACTAGTGGCTTACAAGTGTTCACTGATGACTGGCTCTGAGCCAGTTCCTGTGTTGGCATGACAGATTGAAAAAGTGGGAGTGCTTCTACTGTCAGAAACAAAAAACTCTAGGCAGGAATACAGAGGAACAGGTAACCCCAAACACCACACGAGAAGGAACAGACTGAGAAGACTGAGATACACAGGAGGGTTTTCTGTCCCCAGAATGGCTTTCTTGAGGAAATGACCCTTACTCAAGACTTGAAGAAAGTGTAGGAAAAGCACACAATGAATTGAAGATTTGGATATGTCCAAGAATGTTGGCAGAAGAAACAGCTTTGTCATATAGGGCACTAGAGGTGTCAAAGAACGTCACCTCCCTGTGATTGAAAATAATTCACCCTAGCAGTATCGATGGAAGCAAAGTAATGAAGTACTTTTGAAGTAATATTTATCAGAAGTGGCAATGATCAATTGGATGTAGGCCTAGGAGAGGTAAGAGTGAGGAGTGACAGCTGAATCTGTTATGCGGGCAAGTGGATAACTGAGAGTCATTTAACCAGGAAGAAGGCAGGTGAAATTAATTGAGACATGATACATTTTAGTGGCATTGAGGAAGTATGAAATTGCCATGAAATATTTATATGGAAATGGGTAACATAGATAGTGAATTCAGATGAGACAGCTGGGCCAATTGATACTGCTGATTCATTCTCACTTCGATGGCATTTTTAGCCATGGGAATGGTCTGGATGAAGAAGTTCTGGGACTGGTATAATTTACTGGAATTTAAGCCTAGATAAAAATACATAAAAAGAATTTGTTGATGTAGCCCCCCAAAGAATTGAGTCCCTTGTATATGAGAGATTGTTTTATTGAGTTAGAGTGAATTGTCATCAGAGCGTAGGAAAGAACCACAGAAGTCCTCTGATGTCGCCTTCTACAGAGCCCACAGCAGTGGGAATGTTAGAGCAATGTCATTGTAGCTTTTGTTTTTCTTCCAGATGGAAACCAGGCTCAGAAGTGGAGACACCATCACTATTTGAATTGAAGTCTAAAGATTCTATTGGGCAGGTTCATTGTGGTGCCTGACATCCCAATAGCTTTCATCTAATGTAGAAGCATCTTGCCCACAAGTGGTCTGTGGCAGCCACTCTGGGTGGCTGTGAATCCCCTTCTTCCAGACGTATTTGACTGGTCCAGGGTGGTCCTATCCTTAAGCAATCCCTGGCCTGGCCAGTGTCCTATGAGATGGTTTGGCATAAAAAGTGCCCAAACAGGCGAAATGGTGATTAGTTCGGTCAGATGTCCTCACTCAGGAATTTGAACTAGGGCATCTGGGGAGGGAGTCAATTAGTTGGTTTTTGGAGGGAGCATAAGCTAAAAAGAACCACAAGAAAAGGTCTTGTGGAAGCAAGAAAGAGGAATAAACTGATGGAGCGAGTAAACAGAGCTTACCAGTAAGCAGAAGTCAAAGAACTAGCGAGGGAAAGATGGTAGGTGGCTAAGTAGCATGAGTGAAAGAAATAAATGCAGGAGAAGACCAGTGTCACAGTCGGGAGATCAACACAGTTCCTGGTGGTATTGGGTCAATAAGGCTAGTGTCACAGGAACCATATTGGATTTTTCTCATTTCCCAATGCTCCAGACTCTAGGGTGTATTGAGCTTCCACGATTCCCCCACTTCAGTCTTATAATTAACTCTAATTACTTAAGGTAACTAAAGTGAATATTTTTTACTAAAAGAGTCCTTCAACCAACCACTGAATTCTTTTAGGCCTGCCAGGTATACTGGATAACAAAATGTGAGAAATCTATTCATTTGGGTTAAGATATCAAAAGGTCAAGTATCTTCAATAAAATGGGGCCCCGAGGAGATGGATCTGTTGGTAAGAATGCTTGCTGTGAATCACTCAGAATTGAGTTTTGATTCAAAGCATCCATTTAAAAAGCTGGACACAACAGAAAATTCTTGTAATTCCAACACTGGGGGAAACAGGAGGATTCTTGGGGCTTGTTGGCCAGGTAGTTTAGCAGGACTGGTACACTTCAGGTTCAGTGAGAGGCAGTTTTTGAAAAATATTAAACAGGTAGGGCTGGACAAAAGCCTCAGATAGCTGCTAAGAGTGCTTGTTGTTCTTCTGCAGGAGCAGGTCCTGCTCCCAGGCTTCTCATCTGGTGGCTAACATTTCCTATTACAGATTCCAGGGCATCTGACACCCTTTTCTGGCCTCTGAGGACACCTGCACACGTGCAGCATGCATTCAAGCAGACAGACCCACATACACATAAATAAAACCAAATCAAAATCTTTCAATAATCAGGCTGCTGGCAAAGGATAGTCAGCTTTCAGCAGGAATGCAGCCCCTGAGAGGCTGTCCTGTACTCCAGTAGGGTGTCTTATGTCATCTGCATAGACATAAGAGAATGTATCTACTCAGTCGACTTGGTGGTTTAAAGAAAGAACATGTAAAGTTGGAAAGAAATAGTGTGTGTGTGTGTGTGTGTGTGTAGTAATGGAGAAATTTGAGGGGAGGGAGAGGGGGATGAATTTAAAATACATACGTGAAATTTTCAGACAAATCAAACCATTAAGCTTGAGAGTTATTGAGGAAGATACTAACATTGACCTCTGGCTTCTGCATGCACATGCCGACACGTGCATATAAATCCACACACCTGTGAATCCACACTTGTACATAGACACGTAAACATGTATGCACACATATACTACTGTCACAAGTTCAGAAACTGATTATTTAATAAGATGCAAGTACTGTGCGCAACATGGTACATAAAGCCATTTTCAAATCCACACAACACTTATTGCACCTTGGTTACAGAATGGATATTTTTCATACGTGTTTACACATACATTGGTATGATCTGGTAAAACTGGGGGTGGGGGGAAAGGTAGACAAGACTCTCTGGTGAACACCGAGTACATAGAAAGCAACTATTTTAGAGGTTTACCGTCCAGAGGTAGAAATAGGATTAAGAAAAACATTAAAGGTCATTTACAGATTGCAAATTCAGGTATTTGTTGGAGTCAAGCAAGTGTTTGAATGACTGGATCACGAGTGGAAGCAGTGCCGAGCTACTGTGTGCATGGACCATGTAGGGATCATGTAGGGCTCGAGTTGCCCAGTGGCTGTTATGGGAGGTCTTTCATTTCTTACACATCTAACCTTTCAAAAAAGACCAATACTTAGGCAAAAGATCCCTGATTTTAAATATTGATGTAGAATTTAAATGAAAGCAAAATGAAACAGATCTTTGGGATCCAACAATGACTTTCTCAGACTACATTTGTGACATGGCCCAGCAGTTTATAATTGGCGTTCTAAGATCAATGCATTTCCAAAAAAATTTATGGTTGAGTATGGCATGCAAAAAGCATGAAGCAGATGTATTTCAGCCAAAAAAAGGAGCAAGGAATCATAGCCTTGTAGGCACTGTGAGCTTCTACATAGTCCTACTCAGACTGGACACTGAGAGCCAATGGACAGGATGTTTGGAGGAAAATTGGAATAAAGTTTATTTATACACTATAGCATGCCAGCTGTTCTATGAAGGGATTGATTGTGTTAATGCTAGAACCACAGTCCCTGGGTTTACGTCACTTTTAAGAGCAATGTGAGAAAGTGGCTACAGTGTAAGAGACAATGGGCTGCTCATCTTTTAGTGGCCAAGCCAAAGAGAGAGAAAGAGTGCTTTGTACCCATGATTTTTTTTCTTGGTTTCCAGCCTATTGGGTGGAACTGTTCTCACTCAGGGTAGTCTCTTTCCTGTAGTTAATCTGTTCTAGATATGTCCTCACAGGCTTTCAAGACCATGCTTTATGAATCTAGGCACGACTCCATCTAATCAAGTTAATAATCCAAATTCACCCTCTCAGTAGCATCTTGTCTCTTTGCCTACATTTCCATAACTGTCATATGGAAGTGAGAAGTTCCACTAACCTCATTAGATTCTTAAGATGATCAAATGCAACAGGCCCCAGCACACACTGAGTGATTAATAAATGTTATCATTTTTTAAATTACAGGGATCTTTTACTAGCCACTAATAACACAGCAACATGTATTTCCTGTCACAACTAGCTGTCCTGTATGAAATAATACTGGGAGAAAGGATAGAAATTTGGATGGTAATAGATTATGTCTGCAGTGTGGTAATTACAGGCAGGACAGGGTAGGATCCTGCAGGTTTTTCCTTTGTAGTTCTGGTATTTGTAACTCTGTATCCTTGTAACTATTACATGTTATTGGCACACTTTGAACCTTTAGTCATAAATGTAACCTATCATTGTGACTTGTGACTGCCAAGGTACCCAGAATCAGGCTTGATGAGCAAATGAAGTTATTAGAATACATTAGAATTCATTCTCCATGATAGGAGTGGTGTATGGATATAGTTTGTAGCTCTAACCCTTTCTCCACTGACAACAACAAGCTCTATATACCCAACCAAACACCTGAGGCCAGAAGCAGTCATGGCATGAGACGCAAGTTAGCAGTGTTGCTCGGTAAATGTGAGCGTTACAAAAAAAAAAAGGATCTTTTTAGAATAAAACTCAGAGTGGACCCTCTGTTTTTCTGAGCACCTGATACTTGCTTGCAATCCTGGGAACTTTAAGTATTTCCCCATCAGGATGGATTTATTAGCCATTGATTATTTTCCTCACTGTTGATTTTAGAGGTTTGTCAGTCCTGCACCCTGCACCAATCCCTCTCCATGGCGAGTGCTCCCGCATGGGCCATCTGGTCAAGGGAGATTGGACCCTTTGGCAGAAGGAAAATTAACAAACAACTATAAAAGGATTTTCTAAATATGTCCACAATCCAATATAAGCCTGGGTAATTTGATTTGTAGGAAATGGAGAGCAGAACATTATACACAGAGTGCTTATCTATAATTCATAGTAATTACTGTAATGGGGAATCTATCATATAGATGTAGGAACACAAATTACATCCTAGGCTGAAGGATGTACTCCTGGCTCAAATGACCCTTCACACCCACCCTATCTACCAAGCCTTTAGCATGTATCATTTAGGTGACCAGCCGACTAAATGATTTTCCTGCCCTGGGAACCCCAGAGGCCTTTTCTCTTTAGTGATAGAGAACATTGGCCCACATCACAGGAGAACTCAGCACATTTTCTTAGCTTAAGAGTATATCTAGAATTTTAGGCTTTGTGTGTGTTCACAAGATACCATTTAAGAAAAGATTGATTTACCCATTTGTAACGTTTGCCATCCAATGTTAAAATAGAATGAGTTTTTTTTTATTCAATGGAATTGAAAGGGTGTCTGTAATTACTACTGAAGGTTCAAACTCAACTGGGCTGAACACTGTGTGTGATTAGGCAATGCATCCTCCAAAGGGGACTAGATAGACAAACAATTTCATGGAGAGCAATGGAAAACGGGGTGGGGGGGAGAGCTTTTAACCTTCATAGACTGATGAGTTTATTCATGTGTGTGCATGCACGTGTGTGACCAGGAGGAGGAGTAGAGGATTATAGGCTCTTCATATTTCACAGGACATATCTGTGTTTTTTATTCATTTATTTTAAGCATCACATTCATGATGGGCATCTCTTGGCCAGTTGTCATTCCAACCCCCACATTTTACCCCCCCGGAGAGGCCATAGCTGATCACAGAGGTTTCAGTTGTTCTTTTTACAGTTTGTAATTGTCCAGCATCGTTTACCTTTGGTCTGACTGGGAGGCATTCAGAATCCAGCCTCTACTCTATTTTTAGTGGCAGAGCCTGTAGCCTCTTCAGCTGTTGGGAATGCTGGTCCTGGCTGTGAATCATGTTTGCTTTAAGTTTGCAATGCTTTCGTTCACATGTGTTTTAGTTTTTTGGAAGCAGCTGTATTGGTAAAGCTTCTGGCTGCATTACTGGACAAAGCCTACATTATAAAAAAATCCTCAACTTGTTTGCTCTTCACTTCAAAAAGGCTGCGGGCTGCCAGCTTGTCATACTCATGTTACCCACATTGCCTGCTTAAGTTTTCACCAGCAGGCACAAAGCTCTTGGTCTCTGTTAAAAAAAAAAAAAAAAAAAACAGAAACAAAAAAACTTGGCCTGTAACTGTTTGGTTTGATACTGATCTGCCAAAGACAAACCATGAAGGGGCTGCCACAAGATACTGGCATACTTTGGTCCTACCATTAGTAGGGAAAGGGTTTTGAATGGAGGATTTGACTTTTTCCCTTGGTCAGCGTCTTCAGAATAGAGCTGCAAAGTAGCACAGGGAACTCTTTCTCAATCTTGAGAAGCTGATTGCTCCTTCATGGACTTTAGATTGTGTGTAGAGTGAAATCATCTCTCCCTCTCCCTCTCCCTCTCCTCCCACTCCCGCCCCCCCTCCCCCTCCTTGCTTCCTTCCCCCCCCCTTCCCTGTGTGTGTGACTGGGAGCCTCAGAAGCAATATGGCGGTAAAGCAGGTTATGGTAGGAAACACAAGCACACTGTGATTCCTAAGCAATCATACCTGCCCTGACATCAGGAAGAGGAGGAAGTTTCAGTTGGTTGGTGGCCCATGAAAGCACAGAATTCCATCCACCTATGCAGTTGTTCCATTGTTGGAACTGCAGCCAGGTCGCTGCTTCTCATTGCTCATGCATGAGTCTCCCACTCCTCCAATCTTGAAGAGCTTAATGGGCCATTGTACCATCTCTTCTGACGTTTATTATCATTACCCTTTAAATTGTTTTTCGTCTTTCTTTAGAAGTTGTCACCTCTCTGGAAAATCTTCTGGATGGAGACTACTTGTTGTGCAGCGTGCTTGTTTGTGTTTAGGTTGGATAGCACAACTCAGTTCTCCAGTGTTCAAAGTGGGTTAGTGAAAAGGAATCAGTTTCTTTCAGGTTTTGTGGAGAGTTTAGAAAGGGATAGCTGGGCACATTTGGAATGGAAACCCGGATTTCATTATCTAAAAAGTCATTGCAGCAAAACCTTAAGATCTGTAGGATAGCTAAGTGGGTAGGGAGGTGTTTGCCTACAAACCTGAAGTCCTGGCTTTGATTCTTGGATCCCATAAAATGGCAGGAGGGAAGTGACTTCTGAGAGTTGTCTTTTTGGCCTTCATGCTGCATGGAGTATACACATACACACACAATTGTAAAAAAAAAAATCTGCTTTTCTTTCCCATTCTTGCTCCTAGAATGATGACTCTGAGACTAATATTTATTATTAAATGCCTAGGCCATAAGCTTTGGCATGATTAGCTGACTAGCTAGTAACTTATTTAACTCATTTAAACTTTTCTATGTCTACCATGTGGTTAATGACCTCTCTTCAGTCCTAGGCTGCCTCCCCCTCTCTCAGCATCTCCCTGAGTTGATCCACCTGCCAGTTTATGTCCATCTCCTTGCTCCATCTCTCTTTTCTCTCCATGTCTCCTTTTATCCTCCCATTATTTCCCAGAATTTTCTCTTCCTGCCAGTGTCCCACCTCCTAATTCCTGCCTCAGATCATTGGCCATCGGCTTATCAAGAGGTGATGCTCATTAAGAGATTATCTCTACATTAAATAAATAAGTAAATAAACCAAACCCCAAACTTTAGTTTAAATAATAATGAATCTTGTGTTCCAACTATAGTTAAAAAATGAAACCCATATCCTTTTAAGCCTAGCCAAAGCCATGGATACCAATTCTCAGCCTTTAGTCTAGATCTGGTTTATCTGTGTTTGTTTATTATGAAACTAAATGGGTAGATTTTTTCCCTTCACTTTATTTAATTGTCCTCATTTAAAAAGATGGGAAGCTTAATGTAAAAATATTGATTTCCAATTCTTTACTCTTGAAATTCTGGACTTATATTCTTGACTGTGGTTTAGTAAGTGTTGGCCCCTTCACATAGAGCGACTTCACCACAGGCTTTATGACACCAAGGCCAGTGCCAAAGGCCACTTATTATATTTGTAATTTGCTTTCATGAAGCTGTACCAATGTCAGCTTGCTGCCTCTTCTCAACACAACCATCTGCTTATCCACTAAAAAATACTTGGGTATATGTTGCCTGTCTTCAAATCCAAGGGAGACACGGGGAATACTGATTCTTCTTATCAAAGGCCATTTTAATTTATTCTCTTCTCTTCTCTTCTCTTCTCTTCTCTTCTCTCTCTCTCTCTCTCTCTCTCTCTCTCTCTCTCTCTCTCTCTGTGTGTGTGTGTGCGTGGTGTGTGTGCGTGTGCGTCTGGTTTCTGGATATTTGTGATATCAGGAATAATGTTTAAAGCAGATGTATGAGAGAGAATGCTTTTTATTTTTTAGACATAAGTGATTCAGGATGGCAGCCTTATGCTAAGGCCAGAGAAGTATGGGAAGCTTAAGTGTAATAAACTGTGAATTCTTTGAAGAGTGTTGGAAATTACAAGGGAAAACCCAGGCTTGACCTCTACCTTCTCCCAAGATTATATCAAACAAGGAAATGGGAGAGCCATCATGTGTCATCTTGGGACCCTATGGAGTACAGACTTCCTAGTTACATGCTACGTCTGTGGAGAGAGGATCATGGATAGAAAAGTGTGCTGTGGATTTGCTCACTTCCCTGAATGCGCCCTGCGTTTGATTATTTGGAATCCGTGCCTCAAGCTTTTCAAGGGGTGTTACATAAGATACCCTCTGGATGCTAGATAAATATTTCTAGGTGAATTTTTAGCATACTGTTTGTTCTTATCAAGGAAATCGGGGGCCAAAAGCAATCGGTGACTTGCTTCTTAAAGACTGGCTCCTTAGGAAGATATTGCCATTTAAAATTACTTAACATTCTCCCCCAGTATAAATGCTTAAGGCAAGAACTAGATTTTATACCCAGCAAATAGCGACGCAAATGTCAAAGAACATATTCTAAAGTATTACCCTCACAGCTCTTAAAATGGCATCTCAGAATGGTATTAATCACTGTCAGCTTTGTGTGCAACATTTCATCAATTAAACATCGAGAGGACCTGTCCTCTCATGGAAAGCAAATAACACATATGGATTTCCTCCTAGCAATTAGCTGAACATTTTGCATTTCCTTCTTGCTTGCAAAATGGGTTTGGACTTAGACCATCAACATATTGTGTTCTTCACTGGAAAAGAAAAGCAGATGTGTAACAGCTTTCAGCAGAATCCAGATTCATTTACAAAGTATCTTGTGAAACAGCTTGATGTGGAAGCATTTCTGTGCCGTTAGATCTTTGAGTGTTGGATAGAGGGTGACGCTCATGAAAGTTATGAAGTGCTTTAAACTCCTTCACGTCTTGAGCCCAGAGTTTCAAAACTGTGTCAGTATGTGTATGTAAGAGAGAGTTTAAAGCTCTCAAGCTTAATGTGAAGAATTTGTTTCCAGTAAGGACGAGTTTTGACTTGGTTTGTAGATTTATAAAACGATGAGGCAATTTTCTGCAGCAAAGGCTGGTGATCGCGATGCAGTATACACAAACGGCAATGGATTAGCACTTAAACCGCTCTCCATGTATGTTTAAACAATCCTCCATGACCCTCAAAAACCCCCTTCTATAAACTTCATCATTTATCTGGGATTAAAAGGGCAATGTTTTGACAACACTCTTGATTTACATGTAACTCATTATTTGTTTATTATTTAGCTGGGATGAGTGGTGCCTGAACTTATTATGCCCCGGAACGTATTTTAGCCTTGTTTACATTTTTGTTTGATGATGCCTTTTAAAAATGTACCATTCAGGACTCAGGATAGCTTGGTGACTTTGATGATCTATCTAGTAATCAGTGCCGTCTCAGCCTGAAGGAAGTTGATGATTTATAACTTTCCAGCACAGTTCAGTTTCAGTGATAATCCATCAAAGTCTTCAGCATTCTTCTCAGACCCCAGTCTCAGCGCAGTCTGACAAGATGCATTGGTCTTTGAAAACCGACCCTCAGGGCCATGCAATTCTCAATGCAGCACTCAGGATAGACATCCCCAAATACCTCGGTAGGTGCTACTCTCAGTAAACAAGTATCATTGAAGATATGGATAGGATAAGAGAGTTTCTGTATTGTTAGAACACAAACAGAGTAAGTGATATATAATAGACACCCCGGTCTATATGGTTTATGTATCCAAAGTAGCTTTTAAACTTCTTCTCATTTAGACAGCAAATCTGTGCCAAATATTTGTTATGGTCCTTTCTCCTGCTTGGATCACCTCAAATCAATTTTGTAGCTTCAAATCAGAAAGAGTTGTCTAGAGGAAGTGACTGAAAACAATTTATATTTGTGGAACAATTCTGGTTATTAGTGGTAAGTGAATGATTGAATGCTTTATAAAGTGAAAATGTAACAAGGAGTGGACTTTATATCTGTATTCAGTAGTATTCCTGTGAAAGCTGAGTGAGAGGAGAAAAGAATTCTGGACAAAATCTCAGAGTCTGCACATTGGGAGCTGCAGAGTATGGGGAACCCAGTGTGAAGACCTGTACCCTTGCTGTCAGGGACAAAGATCACGAGAAGCAGGAGAGGAGTGGGGACAGTCAGGAGCACTCACTTGGGAAAGGAGAGCCGAGGGGAAATGGAGATGCCCATGAATGCTTTGAGGACACTTTCCGTAGGGCTTTGTGCAAGCATGTGACATAATTCATACTCAAGATCTATATAATGTTTCAGTGGTCTGGTGTTCAGATGGCCTTTATTATATATGGTATAATATAGAAAACTCTTTTTTTGTTTGTTTTTTGTTTTACATGTTAATGAACCTTTGATTTGAAGAATTTTTATTTTCACAGATTTTTAAAAATTTATTTATTTATTTATTTATTTATTTATTTATTTATTTTAAACTCCAAATTTTATTCCCCCCCCAGTCCACCCTCTGACTATTGCACATCCCATACCTCTTCCCTATCCCTTGTCTCCACCAGGATGTCCCCATTCCTCCCCTACCCACCCCAGTAGATCTCTAAACTCCCTGGGGCCTCTAGTCTCTTGAGGGTTAGGTGCATGTTGTCTGACTAAACCCAGACCCTACAGCCCTCTGCTGAATATGTGTTGGGGGCCTCATATCAGCTGATGTATGCTGCCTGGTTGGTGGTCCAGTGTTTGAGAGATCTCATGAGATTTAGCGATGTTTTAGCTATTGAGCGTGTGGATACCACCTACAAAAAGTTAGTGGTAGCGTTGTTCTGAATGCCTTAAACAAAGCTAGAAGTTGTCCCTTCGTAGCACCATCCATGCTTTCTGATTATGCAGAAACGAACCAAAGGAAGACTGTATTGTGTCAGTACTTCAGTGTGAGAAAGACATTTTGCATGATGTAATCTCACACAATAGGAACTTGTTGGAGTGTTCCTTTTAATGCCTTACAGTATGCATATGTAATTCCATAAAACATACATGAATAGGGAGTGCATCAGAGAAGAACAGCTGTGGGTGTTTGGAATGGGACTTAAAGATGTATTAAAACAGAAGGAATGGCTCAGTGGTCACGTAAGATACCCGGGCTGAACTTGGAGTCTATAGCACATTTTTAGATTATGAATCGATCAAATGTGTCCAGAAAAGAGCTGACTGAATGGGATTAGTTTTCTTATCACTTAAGAGATCACATCTTCAAGTGATCTTACCTCTTAAAGTAGGAAGGGCGCGAGATGTCAAAAGAAAGTGAGAAAGTTGAGTATCCAACAACTAGAAGTTGTGGTCAATGGGGCTAGATAGTTGCTGAGGAAGAAACTGCTGGTCAGAAGGTGAGAGGAGAGGAAAAAAAATTCCTTGTAGTCTGTGGAAGTAAGATTCTCCCCTGCATCTCTGATCTTTAATAATTAATTAAAGATTGCTTTTTTTTTTCAGCAAAGGCTACAGATGGCATATTGTTCCTAGGATGGATTTAGTTTTTTTACTGATTCTGGCGTGTGAGGAAACAGTTCTTTGTGGGGGTGCATCTAGGGCTACCAGGCTGTATTTTGGAGTATTCTGTTAGTTGGTTTGAGATTAATGGCTGAGGCTCAACGAAGGAAGCCTTAAAAGTTCCCTGGTGAACAACAGGCTGAAACTTTTCTTCTTAAAACAAAGCCAGTAGGCATCTATGAGCAGGGGAAATTGGAGCAGTTCTTGGAAAAGGAGGGGAGGTCAGTGAGAACCATGCTTGGATTAGTCTGTGGCCATTGCCTTACCTCACTAGATGAGAACAAATCTCGAGGGTCTTGGCTGCAACTGTGGGATGGGAATTAAGCCGGCTTTGAGCCCAGAGGTAGAAGCCAGCTCTCCTAGAAACTCGAGAAATTAGTAGGAGGGTATTATGCCAGGGCTGGGCTAAAGGTCTGTAAAAGTAGTTAGAAATGCCACTGGAATGGAACAAAGATAAATAGCCTCAGAGCAGGGAAGCGCCACCAGTTAACTGAGCGTCTACAGACGTTCCAGCCATTTACTGATCCAAGCTCAACAGGAAATGCCGTGTAGAGTAACTGAGATTCAGGGTTTGAACCGACAACTACGCATCAATGAACAGAAAATACTTAGCTCTTAATGTTCAGAATTAAACGAACTGCAACTCCGATCCACCCACCAGGGGGCAGTAAATTAAAGCCTGGTCCTACAGGACTTGCTGAAGCAGACACCACCCAATTTCTAGGGAGCCTCTAGGATTTAATTTCCTAACCAAGGAGTCAAATATTTCTGCTTGAAGGAAAAGGAAGCAACTCTGTCAAGCCTCAGGACACAAACCAAACGTTGGGCCTGAGATGAGGCTTATCTTAGGAAGCTGCCCTGATGTATGTGTGCCTCACATACATCTCTGGTGCCCAGCAACTGGAGCCCTGAGATTGCAAATGTTGAAGAGCTGAGCGTGAGCATGTTGGACACTTTACCTTCTAGTTTGTCCCAAGAGTGGCATGAAAAGCACGCACTCAGTGTTTTGCTTCTGGTTTAATTGGCTCCTTAGTGTTATGAAGAACTTCTGTTACCATGTTGCTCAGAAATTTAAGAGCAAGAAACAAGCCTCCTAGGACCTCCGTGGTTTTAGCAAATGGCTCCTCCTTACTGTCATCTCCGTGAGTATAATCATTAAGTGTATATGTCTTTTCTGATCTTTCAAATCAGAATCGCAAAAGTAGTTTAAGGAGTCATAGATCAATAACAGACCACGAGGGAATAAAGTGTTCCAGAGCCATGTAAAAATTACAAAGAAACATACCCTAGGTTAGAAATCCACAGTCAGATATGATTGCACATAGGGAAATACTTATTCCTGTATTTTCTCCCAAGTACACAATCTAGCTGATGTTGGTATTACCAGAGACAGAGACTGGAGGGGTTGGCAACCATCAGAACTGTGACATGTGTTGCCCTGGACTTGCTAACAGCAGCTTTGAGGTGCTTGAGAGATGACACATGCTGCAGGAGTCAGCACAGCAAAGAGAATAAAACTTGGCGTGAGGTATCATAACAGGAATAAGAGAAGTCTTTGGGATGCATACATCAAAGTCATTTCAGTCTTTGAGAACGTTTTCAAAATATGAGTGGATACTGTCCCAAGTGTCAATAGCCAAGGGATCAGTTAAACAGCAGATGTGCTAAAGTCAGAAGATGTGCATCATGCCTGTGCAATGATGATGTGTGTTTGTGGAAAGTGTTTAGTATTGAAAAGAATATAATATTGAATGTATAGTCTACATTTGTCATGTGTATAACACCGTCCTAAATGCTTATACATTTAACCTTTTAATGTATTTAATCCATGTAATAATACTAGAGTGATCTATTAATGTCATTGTATTTTTTATTAAAAATAAAGTTTTCCATACTGATTCTGATCAGAGTTCCCCCTCCCTTGTCTCCTCCCAGATCTTCCCCACCTCCTCAGTCATTCAACTCCATCCTTCTCCCTCTACTTAGCAAACAGAAAGGCAATAAAACAAATCAACAAACCTGAATATATCTCTATCTATCTATCTATCTATCTATCTATCTATCTATCTATCTATCTATCTATCTATCTATCTATCTATCTCATAATAGCAGACAGCCAGATGACAGGCAGACAAACAGACACACATACATACAAACCCCATAAAAACAAAAAATCTGTAGTACAGCTTGAGATCCAGGATGGTGATTCCCCCAGAAGTTCTTTTATTGTTGAGAATAGTTCTCACTCTCCTGGGTTTTTTGTTATTCCAAATGAATTTGCAAATTGCTCTTTCTACCTCTATGAAGAATTGATTTGGAATTTTGATGGGGATTGCATTGAATCTGTAGATTGCTTTTGGAAAGATGACCATTTTTACTGCTATATTAGTCCTGCCAATCCACAAGCATGGGAGATCTTTCCATCTTCTGAGATCTTCGATTTTTTTCTTCAGAGCCTTGAAGTTCTTGTCATACAGATCTTTCACTTGCTTGGTTAGATTCACAGCATAGTATTTTATACTATTTGTGACTATTGTGAAGGGTGTCATTTCCCTAATTTCTTTCTCAGCCTGTTTATCCTTTGAGTAGAGGAAGATTACTGATTTGTTTGAATTGATTTTTATATCCAGCCACTTTGCTGAAATTTTTTTATCAGGTGAAGTTATTTATCAGGTTTAGGAGTTCTCTGATGGAAGTTTTGGGGTCACTTAAGTATACTACCATATCATCTGCAAATAATGAAATTTTGACTTCTTCCTTTCCTATTTGTATCCCTTTGACTTCCTTTTGTTGTCTAATTGCTCTGGCTAGGACTTCCAGTACTATATTGAATAGGTAGGGAGAGAGTGGGCAGCCTTGTCTAGTGCCTGAGGGTCTAAACCACCAGCCTGGGAGCACATAGGGAAGGACCCATGGCCCCAGCTGTTTACATCAGGGAGGATGACATTGTCAGGCATAGGTGGGTGAGGAAGTCCTTGGTCCAGTGAAGGCTGGACACCCCAGACTAGGAGAAATCATGGGTGAGGAGGTGGGAGTGGGAGGGTTTTGGGGGCATATCCTCATAGAAGCAGGAGAAGGGGGTATGGGATAGGGGGTTCCTAGGTGGGGGAGAAATGGGGAAAAGGGATTATATCTGAAATGTAAATAAAATATTCAATAAAAAAATTTAAAAAATGATGATTGGACAATTTCAAACTAAAACAAAACAAAACAACCCCCCCCCCACAAAATCTGAAACCATAATATAAAAGCAAGAGATTCATGAGATTAAAAAAAAAATCCCAACCAAAACAGTATAGGGCACCCCTCTCCCAAACACTGAATTTTCTTGTGTTGGCCATCTGCTATGAGGCAAGGTACCAAGTGTGGTTTCTGTACCTGGGTAGTGATACTTGACTGGAGAACAGGAGTTTTTCCTTTGGAAGTGGTTGTGAATTGATTCTTGTTAGGAGTGTGAGTTCATCTGCACTTTCCCTATCTGGACTGGGACCCCCTTTGGCTTTAAGCTGTGCAGGCCTCTGAGTTCATCTGAGCATCAGTCTTGTGTCTGGAAGACACTGTTTCTTAGTGTCATCCATCCCCACTGGTTCTTATGATCTCTCTTCCTCTCTTCTGGGTAGTTTCCTAAGACCTGAGGGGAGGAGTTGAATGAGCTCTATTAGGAATGAGTGTTCCAAACTCTCATTCTCTGTACCTTATCCAGTTGTGAGTCTCTGTTTTGGTTACTATCTACTATAAGAAGATAAGTGAGCAAGGTACTGATTTAGGGACATAGTAGAATGTCACTAGGAATTATTGTGCTGTATAAGTTTTATGTGAACTTGACACAAGCTTGAGTTATCTGAAAGGGTCCTGCTTCATTTGAGAAAATGCTTCCAAGAGATCCAGCTGTAGGCCATTTTCTTAATTAGTGATTGATAGGGGAGGGCCAAGCCTTTGTGGGCGGTGCCATCCCTGCTCTGGTTGTCATGAATTCCATAAGAAAGCAGGCTGAGGAAAGGGGAGGGGCAATGGGGGGGTTGAGGAGGGGACATTTGAAATATAAATAAATAAAATAACCAATAAAAAATGAAGCTTCTATAATTGTAGGTTTCTGTATGACCTCTCAAATGGCCCTTACTATTGGCAGTCATTGACTATGTCCCCTCCCTCTCCTTCTGTTTCCTACGTTCCCCAGTTTAAGCCTCTTATCCCAGTGTCTCCCCATCCCTGGTTTCTCTCTAACTATATATTCTATTTCTCCTTCCTTATGAAATATTCCCTCCTCCATTAGTTTCTTACTCTCTACCTTACCTTTGTGGTCATTCAGACATTGACAGGCCCAATTAAGGCTTAAAAGCTAACACCCACATATTGGAGAGTACATGAAATATTTGTCCTTCTTGTGAATGGGTCATTTCATTCAAGATGATTTATTTTATCTGCGTCTATTACCCATAATCTAATTTTTAATTAAAAGCTATTATATTGTGTAAACATGTCACATTTTTGTTGTCCATTCATCTTTTGATAGACATCCAGGATGTTTCCAATTTCTGCCTATTATGAATAGAACAGCAATAAATATCGTGAGCAAGTGTCTCTGAAGTCCTTTGGGTATACGCTCAAGACTGGTATAGCTGGATCTTGAGGTAAATGTATTTTCTACTTCATGGGGAACCAGCAATGAATGAGTGTTCCTCTTATCATACGTCCTCAAGAGCTTGAGCTGTCACTTATATTTATTGATCCTGGTTATTCTGTTCGGTGTAAGATGAAATATCAAAGCACTTTTGGTTTGCATTTCCCTGATAATTAAGGACATTAAATATTTCCATAAGTGTTTCTCAACCACTTATGTTTCTTCTTTTGAGAATTTCCTGTTCAGTTCTAGAACCTATTTTTAAATTGGGTTGTTTGTTTTCTTGATGTCCAGTTGTTTTAGTTCTCTGTATATTTTAGATATTAATATATCAATCACACAATTATTTATTCAATCAGCTAAATTTTAATTAATTAATTATACATTTGTACATAATTGAATATAATAAACTAATATATACTATAAATATATATTAGGTATATAATTGGTAAATATCTTTCCCACTCTGTAGCCTGCTGCTTTGTCTGATTGATAATGTCATTTGCCACACATATTTTCAGCTTCCTGAGGTTTTATTTATTAATTATTTTTCTAAGTGCTGGTGCTATGGCTGTCTTGTTTAGAAAGATTTTCTGTGTCAATGAGTTTGAGACTATTCCCTACTTTCTTTTTTATAAGATTCAATGTATCTGGTTTTGTGTTGTGCAGTCGGATCCATTTTGTGCAGGGTGGTTAGTGTGGATCATTTGTGTTTTTCTCCAATTCTGGTTTTGTTGAAGATCATTTGTTGAAGATGTGTCTGTTTTCCAGTGTGTATTTATGGTTTCTTTATCAAAATTCAGGTGTCTATATGTCCATAGATTTATGTCTCAGTTTTCAATTGATTTTATTGATCACCATTTCTGCTTTCATGCAAATACCATGCTGTTTTTATTACTATAGCTTTGTGGTACCACTTAAAATCAGACACAGAGGCCTCTAGCACTTCTTTTGTTTCCATTATTGTTTTAGCTATCCTAGTTTTTTTATTTCCATGTGAAGCTGAAAACCATCCTTACAAGTTTTGAGGTTGCATGTTGAATTTTGATGAGTATTTTATTGGATATGTATATTGCTTTTGGTAGGATGGCCATTTTAACAATATTAATCCTAGCCCTCTATGAGCATGGGAGCTCTTTTCATCCTTTAGTGTTTCCTTTAACTTCTTTCTTCAGTGTCTTGATGCTTTCATCACACAAGTGTTTCACTTGCTCAGTTAGAGACAACCCAAAGTAATTTATTTCTTGAGACTATTGTGAAAGGTGTTATGTCTCTGTTTTCTTTCTTGCTCCGTTTGTCATTTGTATTGGAAGTATACTGATTTGGTATGTTAGTGCTGTATCCTGCTACTTTGCTGGAAGTTTTTATCAGCTGTAGGAATATCCTGGTAGAAGTTTTAGGGTCTATCTATCTACCTCCCTACCTACCAACCTATCTATGATTAGATCATCTGCAATAAAGACTTCCCTCTTTTTTATTTATATCCATTTGATCTTCTTCAGTTGTCATATTGTACTAGCTAAAACTTTTTTTAAAGTTCTATACTGCATAGGTATGGAGAGAGTGGACAACTTTGTCTTGTTTCTGGTTTTAGTGGAAATGCTTTGGATTTCTCTCCATATATGTTGATGTTGTCTTTGGGCTGTATATTGCCTTTATTATGTTGGGGTATGTCCTGTGTATCCCTAGGCTCTTCAGGACTCTTATTATGAAGGGCTGTTGGATTTGGTCAAAGGCCTTTTTGCATCTAATGAGATGATCATGAGGTTTTTGTAAGATTATTAATCTTTGTTTGTTGAGCCATCCTTGCACCTCTGGGATGAAGAAGCTCAGTTAATAATAATAATAATAATAATAATAACAACAACATCAACAATATTTTGATGTGTTCTTGACTTTAATTTGTTATTATTTTTTGAGAATTTTTGCAGCTATGTTTATAAGGAAAATTGGTTGGTACTTCTCTTTCATTGTTGAGTTTAGGTACCAGGTTAACTGTGGCCTCATAAAAAGAAATAGGTAATATTAATTCTGTTTCTATGTTGTGGAACAATTTGAGGAGTACTGTGTTAATTCCTTGAAGATCTGGTAGATCTGGTAGAATTCTGCACTGAAATCATCTGGACCAGGGCTTTTTTTTTTTTTTTTTTTGACTGCTAAATTTCTAATTACTGGTTCTATTTTACTAATAGCTATGGATACATTTAAGTTGTGTATCTGATCTTGGTTTAACTTTGATTGGTAGCAAATATCAAGAAATCTATCCATCTCTTCTAGGTTTTCCAGTTTGGTCAGGTACAGACTTTAAAGTATGTCCTTAGGAGAACCTGGATTTCCTTAGTGTCTGTCGTGATGTCCCCGTTTGACTTTAGAATTAATAATTTGTATTTTCTTTTTCTATCTTTTAGTTAGTTTAGCTAAAGGCTTGTCAATCATATTGATTTTCGCAGAGAAGTAACTTCATTTCATTGATTCTTTGTATTTTTTGTGTGTTTCTATTTTATTGACTTCAACCTTGAGTTTGATTTTTTTTCTGTCTACTCATTTTGAGTGCTATTTCTTGTTGTTCTAGAGCTTTCAGGTGTGACAATAGCCTCTCTCTCTCTCTCTCTCTCTCTCTCTCTCTCTCTCTCTCTCTC
>NW_021620885.1:3560876-3562044 GCF_004785775.1 Grammomys surdaster
CTCTCTCTCTCTCTCTCTCTCTCTCTCTCTCTCTCTCTCTCTCTCTCTCCCTCTCTCTGATATATGCTATGTGGTGTGTTGTATGAACTTTCCTCTAAGACTTGCCTTTGTGTCCCATAGATTTGGGTATTTTCTGTGTATGTGCCTGGGTATGCACATATGTTTGTGTGTGTGTGTATGTGTGTGTTTATTTCCATTCATCTTAAAAAGTTTTAAATTTCTTTCTTTACCCATTTTTCATTCAGTAGTAAGTTAAGTGTCTTAGTGTTCCTATTGCTGTAACTCAACACCATGACCAGAAAGCAAGTTGTAGAGGAAGAGATTTATTCAGTTTACGCTCCCACATCACTGTTCTTAAGCAAGGGAAGTCAGGTCAGGAACTCAAACAGGCCAGGGACCTGAAGGCAGGAGCTGATGCAGAGGCTATGGGGGTGGGAGTGGGGTGCTGCTTACTGATTTGCTTCCTCATGGCTTCCACAGCCTGTTTTCTTATAGAACCCAGGACCAATTGCTCAGAGATGGCACCACCCACAACTAACAGATAATGCCTTACAGCTGGATCTTCTGGAGGCATTTCCTCAACCGAGGCTCCTTCCTATCTGATGAGTCTAGCGTGTGTCAAGTTCCTTTCACAATAAGTCTCACATGCCTGTTTACTTTACGTTGATGCTTTAGTCCACAGTGGTCACATGGGGTGTAGGGTATTATTTCGATTTCCAGGGGTTACTCTAGTGGGCTTTCCTTTGTATGTTACTTGGCCCTTTTCCTTTGAAGGTTTTAATGTACTTTTGCTGTTGTGCATGTTCAGTGTTTTGATTATATGTCATGGAGGTAGCCACCTCCTTCATTAGGTTTGGGAGATTTTCTTCTATGATTTTGCTGAAAACATCTCGTGGGTATTTGTCCTGAATTTCTTCTCCTTCTTCTTTTCCTATTACTTGTACTTTTTTTTTTCTTTCCCCGGTATACTAGATTTCCTGGATGTTTTGTGTATTTTTTTTTTTTTTTAGATTTAACATTTCTAAGTTTGATCCTAACTTATCAACTTGTCCCTTTCCTTCCCTTCCCTTCCCTTCCCTTCCCTTCCCTTCCCTTCCCTTCCCTTCCCTTCCCTTCCCTTCCCTTCCCTTCCCTTCCCTTCCCTTCCCTTCCCTTCCCTTCCCTTCCC
>NW_021620885.1:3562144-3568094 GCF_004785775.1 Grammomys surdaster
CCCCTCCCCTCCCCTCCCCTCCCCTCCCCTTCCCTTCTCTTTTCTTCTCTCTGTTTTTTTTTTTTGCATCTCTAGTACCTGAGGTTCTTTCTTCCATCTCTCATAATTTGTTGGTGAGGTTTGTTGTAAGCCCAGCTTTTCTTCCTTGTGTGGACTCTTGCTCAGCCATCTATTTCAACTCCCTTGTATTAGACATTAATACCTAGAAACACTTTCTACTTGGGACACCCAGTGGCCATGGCGGTAGAGTGGGAGGGAAGGGACACCTGTGTGTAGTCCGCTACTGGGGTGGGATGAAGCTGGAGAGAATGTAACCGTAAGTGGGAAGGGGAGTGAATATTGCCAATCTGAGTCCAGACTGTGTTGGGTGTCCTAAGTAGGGACAAGGATAGGGGTAAGTGGCTAATACAAAGGGAGGAACAGAGGGCTGAGCTGGTCCCCGCAAAGGAAAAAAGCTGGAATTGTAGCAGAGTTCTACAGAGTTTCTAGCGAATGGAAGTAGGGCAGGAGGAACGCAGTTGACTGCAGGGCTGGAAATGAGCAATTGTAAAAGAGGTTTGGAAGGAGAGTGAAATTTGTCTACCTCGAGTCTCAGTTTGGGAGTCTTAGGTATAAAGCATTTCTAAGTAAGGAAGATTGACACAAAGCAACTGAACCGAATTAGAAGGGAGGGCTGAGGTCAGCAGCAATGGGGAAGGTTGGGTCCACATTGAGGTTCTGTGGATTCCCCAGGGTGGCAGGGTTGGGCAGAAGAGGGAAGAAAGAAGAAAGGCAGGAGGGGAAGCATTACAAGCAGTCTGTTACAGGGCTCAGGGTTGAAACTCTGTCATTGCATTTTATAAGTGGGGCAGATGAAGTGTTGAGTAGCTAATACCCCTCGGTAGGACGGGGTGATTCCAGCTGGCACACACATTTAGCTTTTAACGGCCATTCTGTTTCACAAAGAAGACATTACATTTTATTTATCAACGTTTTTACCTGACCACCAGAGTTGTTAATTAAGAAAAGTATTTAGTAGCAAAATGGTGCACGTGGTGTATCCTGGCACCAGAAAGAATGGGTAACTAGCTATGCTGTTCATCAAAATGTCCAGACTTGGACTTTTTCTTCTTTGAATGTAGCATCATGTAGAAAATGGCTCATGAGGCTTACCTTCTGTATTCAGGAGACAAATAGATTAATTTTAAGAGTTTTTGAGTCTAGTTAATTTCAGTGGTGATTTATTAAAAACTTTGCAGTATCTCTTATAAGAATGTTTTGTTTCAAAGACTTTATTGTTAAGTAGGCCTGATTTATTTTCTTTTGCCTTCTACATGCGATCTTTGCCCAAGTTAATAAAACTCTTTAGAAATTGGAAATTCAGATGAGGAAGACTGTAATATGTTGAGCTGTCATTACTATAGAATCATGGCTGGAACCACAGAGTGTGACTTTGGCCTGTTCTGTGTCCCAGTTGCCCTTAAAGAGTTTCATGAGCTCAGGAAAAGCACAGATGTTCTCAGAATTGGAGAATCATTTTGCAGTAGACGAGAACTTTCAGAGTAGTCAATATGATTATGATGAAGACATGCCCAATGCAAACCAAGTAGATAATGTAACAATGTTATTATTGATAGTAGTAACATTTCTCTTTCTGATTTCTATTTTCAGCTTTAATGAGGTTGTGTTGCATAGTAAGTTGATGGCCATAACACACTGCTTCAGGCAACAGTTACCAACAGTGTTGAGCATGTTGTTAGTTCTCCATTTCTAAACCCAGTTTACCACCTGCTTCTGGTGTCCCTCCTCTTACAGCTGGGCATTGTTTAAGTCTTCCATCCTAGATTCTGTTCATCTCTTGGTCCTCTTCATATTAAGTTGTCAAGGAATGAATTCTTGGATCTCTATCTGTACTCACTCTCTTGGGGACTCACATTTACATTGTCTACTCATGAATTTATATCTCCAAACTGGAACTCAATTATAGATTCATATATTCAATTGCCTATAAACATTTTCCACTTAGATATTTTAATAGACACATTAAAGTAATCATGCTAAGATCAGAATACATAGGCTTCCTTGCCTGTCTTCAAATGCTATACAAACAAAGTCCAAATGAGTGAAACCTTCACAGTCTTAGATCATTCCTCTTCTCCTTTCCCTCGTGCTTTAGGTCATTCCTTTGAGTATTCCTTTTGACTTGATCTCCAAAGTAAGGTCAAATTCTCACGTGTTCCCCTGCCACAATCTAATTGCAAGCTCTATAAATTAAATAAAAGATGTATTTGTGAGCAGGTGTATGCCACACCTGTATGCATATGCCTACAGAGACCAGAAGAAAGTGAAGATGCCCAGTGTGACAGTTTTAATGAGAATTATCTCCAGAGGCTCATATGTTTGAATGCTTAATCCCCAGTTTGTGGAGCAGTTTTGGGAAGGATTAGGAGGTGTGGCTCTGATTGGAAGAGGTATGACTTTCTTGAAGGAGGTGTATCACTGGTGCAGTTTCAAAAGCCCTTGCCAGGCACAGTTCCTTCCCGCTCCTGGTTGTGGATCACATGTAAACTCCCAGCTATGGCTCCAGAGCCATGCCTGCCTGCCTGATGCCACACTCCCCATTATAATAGTCATATACTCACACTCTAAAATTGTAAGCAAGCCCCCAATTAAACCCTCAGTTAAATGTTTTCTTTAATAAGCTTCCTTGGAATGGTGTTCCTTCCCAGAAAAGCAACCAAGACACTCAGAAACTGAAGTTACAGAAAGTTGTTAGCTGCCCCACCTGATGTGGGAGCTGGGGATCAAACATAGTTGCTCTGAAGCTTAGTAAGTGTTCTTAGCCATTAAACAGTTTCCCTAGGCCTGTAAGCTTCATTCTTGCGATTACCTTTTAACTGGTTTTATTTCTCTCACTACAGTACACCTATCTTTTGTCGACACAATGCTTAGAGTGAGCACCTTGAAAGTCAAGTAAGGTCCTCTTCATGTTCAGTGGCTCCCACTTTATTTGGATAAAAATAAATAAATAAATAATAAATAAAGAATTGGCAGTAAAACTCTGGATAATCTTGACCACGTTACTTCTTGGCTTCTCGGACTCCTCTATTTTGCACACACGCTTGCTTTCCATTTTTCTCTTACGTTCAGGGTGCACACTGTTTTCAGAGTATCTACAAAAGCTCTTCCTTCTCCGTCCAATAGTATGCTCCCAATGGACAGAAATTTATCATCTTTAAAATTTTGGCCAATCTTATTTTATTGATTTATTTTAATTTAATTTAGTTTTTACTTTACATATATAAATATTTTGCCTGTGTGTACATATATGTATTGTGTGTATACCTGGTGCCTGTAGAAGTCAGAAAAGGAAGCTACTTGGTGTCTGAAAAGGCCAGAGGAAGGAGCCAGATCTCCATGCAGGTGCTAGGAACTGAGCCTGTGTCCTCTACAAGAGCAGGAAATGTTCTGAACCACTGAGCCATCTCTCTAACCTCCCTCAGTCCTGCAATTCCTATATCAAGGTAAGCTGGGCCAATAAACGACTCCATTAAAATTCTGTAGAGCATTTACCACTTAATAATTTCATAATTTTATTATTTTTTTGTTTTTGTTACCTGCTTTTCCTATTGAAACATGTAAGCTCTATCAGAAAGTGATTTTGCAGCTACTACTAACTTTCTAGAATAGTGCACAGCATTCCTTGGTGGGAAAAAAAAAACTGCTTCAGAGTGATACAGCAGACATTCAATAAACACTTGTTGAATAAGGAGATGATTTATCATTCTCTATGAATTAAGCTTGCTGCTTTTGGTCCTTTATTGCTAATTGCCACCTTGGGAGCCTTAGTAACATGCATTACTTCATTCTAGCTGTGTTTAGTAGTGAATTTCAGTTTACTTACAAGGCAGATTTCAAATATATGACACACATATATGCATACAAATTGGCTTCTGCAATGATAATTTTTTAAAAGTGTGTGTGTGCGTGTCTGTGTGTGTGTGTGTTGTTTTCCTCTGAGTGTGGACATGGAGACCAGAAGTTGATTTTTAAATATCTCTTTCTACCATTTTCCAACTTACGTTTTGGAGACAGGGTCTCTTATTTAACCCGGAGCTGCTAGTTTAGCTATACTGGCTGGTCACTGAAGACCTGGGATTCAATTGTCTCTGTTTTCAAGAGTTCCTAGGTTTCAGGTGGGTGCTGCCACACCAGGCTTCTCCATAGATATCAGCTGGGATGTGAAGTCAGGTTCTCATGCCTACACGGCAAACACTTTACCTTACCTTCTGTGCCATCTTCTCAGCCCTCATGCTAACATTCTTTAGAATAAAGAGACTAACATTTTCCTCTGTGCTGTGTGGTCATGGAAACCACAGCTGATCTTTTTTCATCTCTTTGGATAAAATTCTGCTCTGCAGCTCAGAGTGACCTCATGCTTCTGCTTGCCAAGTGCTGGAATTCCATGTGTGTAACCCCAATGCCAGCATCACCTCAGTTCTTCACTCTCCACTTTCACCAAGCAATGATGGAGACCATCCCAGCAATCTACAAAATCAAGATGCATTATCTCTCATCTCCATAGTTTTAATTGTTTTTATATTATACTTACGCTTGTGATATCATTGGTATTGCAAACCACACAGATCAATACTGAAGTTTCCTCACTGCTTGGGATGCAGGCAATAGCTGTCATCACCATCTGCTTTTCCTGAAGACTGGTGGAGTTATTATATTATAGGCATAGACTGTCCAATGAGCCAAAGGCCAGATGTCACTCTGAGTGGCAGCCTCATGCTTATAGACCTGTATCTTTGCTCATTCAGTTGACTGATAGTGTAGATGAATGCATGCTACTTCACCTTCAGAGTACTTCTGTTTAATTTCCATTGTATTGAATACATTCTGGGTTTGATGCTTCAAGTGGGGAGATGGTGTAAGGCAGGGAACATTGACAGTTTGACAAGTTTGTAGGTTTGGACACATCTCTTACTTCAGTGTGTGTGTCTTTACAAGTAGTTCCTCTTTACAAGTGACAGCTAGTGGGTATTGGTTCTTTTGTTCTCAAAAGAGAAGCAGATTTTTGAAGTATCTTAAGAGTTGAGCTAATCTGTCTTTGAGATTTGGACAGGGTTCCTCTATTAGTTGAATGGAAATAATAAAGCCACGGCAATGCTGACCTGATTATATTTGTCATCTTGCTCCAAGTCAAGATAACAGTGTGTGGCTGATTTGGGTGCAGTTGGTTTCACTTGATGTTACCGAGTGCCAAAGCAGCCACAGTAATGAGCTTGGAAATGAAGTGGTCTGGTTAATTGGCTGCAGGTGATAGTCAGTGGACTGGTGCTCCTCATAGCAGCATTAAAGCAGATCTGTGCTATCTCAAGTATCCTGCGATGTTAAGTGAAAACTCCAAAACGTCATAGACTGGATGGTAGTATAGCCCTCTGCTTGTTATAGAACTCTGTTACAAAAGTTAAGAGTTTGGATTTCAACGTTAATAGAGAATGCCATAAAGTGGAAGTCTACAGGCAATTTATCCGTCACCCAAACTCCAGGGCATCATGGTGAGAGGACCCTGGCACTCAGGTTGGGTTTGAAAATTCATTCTTGTAAAACTGTTTCTTCAGGCAAGGAGTGGAGTCCTGCTTTTGTAAGGTGAACATGACAAAGAAGGCTATGCGTTTACTAAAATTAATTTTCTCCTCTTTCTGGTCATATAGCTAGACTAATTTTCTAATCTTGGTTATTTAAGATGATGGGGATGAGTTTTATGCTGGGGAAATTTGAATGATTTGACATGTGTCAAGTTGTTACAAATGGACTTAAGAAGTGGAAATCTCTCTGGCTGAGTGATGAAACCCCAAAGTAGAAAGAATAGAGGATTTGCTTAGCTAAGAATATTTGTATTGGTTTATAATATCTCTCTCTCTCTCTCTCTCTCTCTCTCTCTCTCTCTCTCTCTCTCTCT
>NW_021620885.1:3568104-3591573 GCF_004785775.1 Grammomys surdaster
TCTCTCTCTCTCTCTCTCTCTCTCTCTCTCTCTCTCTCTCTCTCTCTGTGTGTATGTGTGTGTATATGTGTGTATAGGGGATAATATAGTCTTTCAGGCACATGTATGGTGAATGGAAAGGAGAAGATACCTGGAGTGCATAAGAACATTTAAGATTCCTTTACAGAGATAAAGTAGGGGAAATTGATTTTATAGCTGAAGAAATAAAGACCACAAATCTAATGTTTTCTATGCTGACACATCTATTGTGACCACAAACTTCTAGCAACTATAGATGTGTATGGTGAGTCTGCATAAAATGGGGCTACTAACAACCAGGTATGGATGGAGAAGGGCTTCAGAAGCCCTATCTCCCATTACTAAACTATTTGTTACTGATGTATTCAGAAAGAGGGGGCATTGCCTTCAATTGTGTATCTACTAGTGACCTCAACAGATTTCAATGGGAAGTTTCAATACCATGGTCATACATTTGGCCCTGGGTCACAAAATGAGTCACAAAATAACCCCAAATTCATAAATTTGGAAAATGGACTGGTAGGGATAAGAGGGTGTCAGAAGGACGAGAACAAGATAAGAGATGGTAAAGAGAGAGAACAATCTAAATCTATTATATCTATAGCTCCATAATGAAATTTTCAAGGAACTAAATTAGCAAAAATGCAAATACAGTATTTATTGCTCATTATATAGAACATAAATATATAGAAATGAGAAAAAGCTAACCTAAATATTTTATGTAGACCACATATAATAATAGTTGGACCAGACAAAAAGGGATAATTAGAGAGAGCTGAGATTAGTAAGGTGGTATGGGGGATTTTTTTTTTTTTTGGCACATGAGTGATATGGAGATTTGAAGAAATTAGGCAAGAAGTCAGGATATAGTTTTAGTTTCAGTATCATTAACAGACACAAAGAAATTGTGTCTATGGTAATAGAGTATTTTCAAGCCTTTGAGGAAGAGAGAGAGATTATATTAAAGCAAGTTAGGCATGCCAGATTTGAGGATCAGCTAATGGTCATTTTATGTATCAGGGATTTTTGGATGGTGAAGTTGAAGAGGTATGAATGTTGGGTATTGTTGGACAGTAATGGGGCTCTAATGAATATTTTAATCAGAGGAGAGACAGAAGCATGTGCTTTAAAGATACTGTTCTTTTAGCCTTGATGGAGATGGATTAATGATGGGAAACGTTGGAAAGATTGAAGCACACAAAAGATTACAGCAAATTTTAGGTAAGAAGTAGTGAGGAATGTTAAGTCCAGTAGTCAGCAGAGGGAGGGAGAAGTTGCTGTTTCAGAGTTGGGAAAGATAGAACAATGTGATAACCTGTTTGTAGAAACAAGCAAAAGGTTTAAAAATGATTCGGTAATGTGTAAATTTCAAGATGCCATTACAGATGTTCAGGGGAGAAATTTGGTATTATATTATTGTATTTTACATTCAGTCTGTAGAACAAAGACACATTCATCCTCAAAGAACATTCAGCATCCAATGGCCTCTCATTACTTTCTCTTCTGCCCTACACCAAGCCACCATCTACTCTTTCCAAGATTGTTACAGTGCTCTTTGGATTTCATATTTCCCACTTTGATGTCCTGTAAACTATTCTCAAAAGTATAGCCAATAATTTCCTTTGAACATATGAGAACTGGCTTCTTGGTATCTTTCATTTCTTCCTGTTCTTTGAGTAGAGTCAAATTCTATCACCTATAAGAGGCTCCACAGTCTGTCATTTCTGTTTTTCCTATCCCATCCATGCACACTCTAAGCCCACCATCTGACCCCTGTGTCAGCACCAGTGGTGTCTCTAATGTAAGCATGCTTTTTCTCTTTCTCCCTAACTCAATGAATCATTTCGTGTTGTTTAACTTACTTATTTTTATTATATTATTTTTATGTATTTTAATTTATTTTTCTATATTCCTATATATATTTCCTGTGTGTGTGTGTGTGTGTGTGTGTGTGTCTGTTCATAGCCACTTCTTCTCAATATTTATTGAATGAATATATTTCAAGGGAAATGAAATCAAAACCAAAAAATTAAATTTGGAAATTTTTTCCTAAGGAAGTAAAACATTGACAGATATTTTCACATCTATCTATCTACAAAATGTTTTTAAACAATGTATAATATTCAGTACATAAGTAGCCAAGTAACAGAGAAACTGTACAATTGTAAATTCTTGAGTGTTAAAACTGGGATTTCAGGAAGAGTTTTGAGGACATTTATAGTCAAAAGTAGCATGATAAACACCTGTGTCCTGGATGAGGTGGGAAGGAGCATGAAGGAATTTTATCCTGCCATGGTTGTAAATTTAACTTCTTCATTAGAAACATGGATGTTAGCGAGAGTGTATGCTTTGTTGTAAGGGCTCAGAGACCTTATGATTACATATCTCTGAGATACTAAAAGTAATGATGGATAATCATGTAGTATCATGAATTATCAGTTTGACCAAGTCTTAAAAAATTTAGCAATGCTGTAACTTGAGCCATAAGCTTTAGGGAGATGTATTTTATAATACAAAAAAAGGAGTTTAAGTAGAAAATACTGTAATTGTGTACCATCTGGTCTAAAGAATTGTCATATTGAAAAAGGTGGAGTTAATAAGGTCAGCCTTCAAATTGCTCAGTTAATGTATCCATTTGTAAATATTGATTGGATTTTTTTTTACTGCCAGACACAGTTCTGGAGAGTGATACTAGATTAAAAATGCTCAGTGTTTCTTTTTACAACTTGGATACACTTGTAGATTAATTAATAGTTACTTACTGTGTAAAAATATTATGATAGAGCCATAAAAAAGGTACTGTGAGAGGCAGCAAGAATGAAATACCTAACCAATCACAGAAGCATATTGTTTGTAATATCTAGGATATAAATATGAAGAGACAACATTTGAAGAGAAAAAGCAGTTTTCTTGGCTATACACACACACACACAGACACACAGACACACAGACACACACACAGGCACACCTCTTTATAGGTGTTTGTGTGTGTAATCTCATAGTAATAAAAATAGCAATCCTTAAAGAAATACAAGTTCATACTATTTTAAATTTATCAAATTGATAATTGAATTCATAAAAGATACAGCATCGCTATAGAAGATTGTTCAACAGTTGCTGACATTGAGCATGAAGTTCAGGGCAAAGGCTAGGGTTAGAAAGAACCGTTTGATACCAGGAGTAGTGGACAATGGCTAAAGCCATCAGTGGTACTGAGATCACTCAGAGAAGGAAGGTGAAGAGAGGGCTAAGAGTAATCTTTTTTGGCTTGGTGTCAAGAAAGAAATGTGGGAAAGAAACATTGAAAATATACTAGGGAATCTAAAGTGGAACCTAGGGACCAATTTGGAATGTCAAGAAGGGGAAATTTAAACAATGCATAACTTTGTGCAATGTTTCGTGAAGTAAACACAACGACGTCATGGGATACAGGAGTACTGTTGGTGAAAGGGAGTACTGCAGATAGTGTCTTAAATGATGAGCAGGCTCAAAGTTCTAACACGGTTGGGTTACCTTTAGCATATCCTACCAATGATGACTCAGGAAATAGAAATAAATTAAGAAAAAAGTTCTGAATGTAGTTTTTCCATTTTGGATATATGTAGGTAACAAACATATCACCTAGCTTCTGTTGGGTTAGTAAAGGTACCTCCCCAATTCAGGTTTTGGTAGAAAACATATGATTTATGATTTTTTTTTAAAAATCAACCCTATAATGTTGTGAAGGAGGTACAGCACGGATCCAATCACGTGAGCTGTGCCCCCCACCCCACCCCCAGTTCATGTTTACTTGTCCTCTTTCTTAACGTTTCCTTTAAAGTTTCTCTGAGGTTTTTAAATCTTACACTTTTGACCCACACAAAATTTATCTTGCTGTGGACCATGGTATTTATGAAGGGTCAAATCACACAAACTAATAAGATGCAGATAATGACATTTTAGACCACTGTAGCCCTTCTATTTCTTACCAAGCTTAGGGATGTCCTACAGGGCAATGGGAAACTGAAGAACTTACGGATGCTGGTTGGTTGCACTGTGATTACTGACTGGATGAGATGCAGATGAGCTGGTCTAATCCTCTGTGGCTTCCTGTGTGACACATTGTACTGAGAACACCACCACAAATTACAACAACTGTCAAAAGAAGCCACAAGAAAAATCTGTCACCCCGGAGTTAGTTAACCAAAAATAAACAGCAGGTTACACGGGGTACATAGTCTCATTGCTTTCTATGGATATCCACGCAAGTCAAGGAATTGATTTCACAAGAGAGGTGGAACCTTTCTGAAGTTAAAGGGTTGGGGATTGTGGGAACATTATATTATAAATGGTAACATAGAAATCAGTTGAAAGGCAAATTTCACTCATGGGGCAAAAAAATCATATATACTTTGTTGTTGTTTTGAGACAGGGTTTCACTAAGTAGTCTTGGCGGGCCTGGAGCTTGCTACCTAGACTAGGCTGTCTTCAAACTCAGAGAGATCTACCTCCGTCATCCTCCCAAGTATTGAGATTGAAGGTGTACACCATGGTGCCCTGCCTCATATTTACTTTTGAGTGACAAGTATTTAGTTTCAGTGTTGAAGATGATCTGATTTTTACTATGCTTACCATTGTTTAAGAGATTTAGAGTGTGTAATATAATAGTTAACTAGCTACAAACTCTTTTCAATACAATTTTCTAAGAATTTCAATCATGTGCTGCTTGGGACATGCCATGCAGCTTCAAGTTATTTGAGAAATTAGAATGTCTTAACAAAGTTCTTACTAAGGCCACAGTGTTACAGTAATAATAGACATAGTGCCAAGTGCTTTTCACAGATTTTCTCATTTCCTCCCCTCAGAGTTTGTAGTCATGTTCTTTTGTCTTCCCTTGTAACATGGAAGGTGTCAGAAGTGGTATTTACAGGGAGCACAGGGCAGAGTGATGATCCAATCCAGAGTCTGATTCCAGAGAGACATCCTAATGCTTAATGCTGGCCTGTTTTATGTCCAGTTCTGTCACTAGATCCTCATAAGAACACAGAGCAAAAACCCACAGGATTGGTAATTTGAAGATGAGGTCCATAGGTAATTATGTGACTTAATCATGACTTCTTACATACAAAAGGCAGACCAGACAACAATTTGGGTACTTCACTTCTGTTTCAGACATGTTGATTCTTATCTTATTTCTTTTGAAGACTAAAATTTTTCCTTGAGGGGGTAATTAATTAAACATTCCTCTTCATGTATCTCTCTGGTATTGATCTATTTATACATATTGTTTTAACATCATTAACGTTATTTTAAAGAAACAGGGAAGCAAATGGATTTTTTCTTTGATTCATAATTCCAGGGGTTACTGTAAAGTAATCTTTAGGGGCTGAAAATAGATTTGGAAGATCAGGATGTTAGGTGTAGCTGAGGCCCTCAAAGAAAAACCATCTCTTCCAGAAATAAGCACTACTAAAGGCTTTTGTTTTGCTGTCAAGCAAATGAAACAAAGATTTAATGCTTTAGATTGAGTTTGAAGCTTCCAGCCTGTTGCTCTCTTTTAAAAGACTCCTGGTGCTCTTCCTCCAAAACCTAGAGGCATGAAAGCCAGGGAAGCATATCTGTACCTCCTCAGAGAAGCCTTCTCCTCCAGCAAATGGAACAGACACATAGGCCCACAGCCTGTGTGCAGAAAGTGCAAGACCTTGGAACACTCAGCCTTAAACGTAATGTTTCCATCAAATCCTTCCTCCTAGGGTTCAAGGAACTCTGTGAAAGAGGAGACAGAAAGATTTGTAAGAGCCAGAGGGGACAGAGGACACCAAGGAATCAAGACCATCCAAACCCAGCAGCACCATCAGATCCAGAGGAACTCACAGGGACTGAGGCAGAGCACATAACACCTTCCTAGGTCTACATCAAATGGGGTTCAAGAGATCACAGGAGACCCAAATCTCCACCTGAGAGTCACTTGAGAATGAAACATTAATTTTATTCAAGGGAATCTCTCTGGAGTAAGAAACTACTCTTTGTGATAGGCTGCATGTCCAGCAATAGATGACCAACAGAAAGTCAACTTTGAAGGGTCTTTGTCTCGTAATGTTGAGACAGGGCTCCTTTAGGTTTTTTTTAACCTTATAAATCATTTGCATATGTGTTACAGCTTGCAGTTCTGTGTTTTTGTGTGATTCCTATGTGTGAAAGTAGGATTTTGCATTTTATATATATTTTCATGCTTTTCTTCAGCCCCCTTTCTTATTTCTGTTTTGTCCTATTCATCTTTTTTAAATTTAATTTAATTTAATTTAATTTAAACTTCATATTTTATTCCCCTCCCGGTCCACCCTCTGACTATTCCACATCCCATACCTCCTCCCTGCCCCTTATCTCCACCAGAATGTTCCCATCCCTTCACCCCTACTCCACTAGACCTCTAAACTCTCTGGGGGCTCCAGTCTCTTGAGGGTTAGGTGCATCTTCTTTGACTAAACCCAGACCGGGCAATCCTCTGCTGTATATGTGTTGGGGGCCTCATGTTAGCTGGTGTATGCTGCCTGGTTGTCGAATTATGGAAAGCTGGAAGAAGCTGAGGAGGAGGGTGACCTTGTAGGAGTACTAGCAGTCTCAATTAACCTGGACTCCCGAGGTCTCTCAGACACTGTCTTATTCATCTTGGTGGGTTTTGTTTTGTTATTATTTCTTAGATTTCTGCTTGTTTTCTGGAGAGAGAAAGAGTATGGATTCAGATGAGAGGAAACATAGGAAGGAACTGGAAGGAGTCTGGAGAGGGGAAACTGTAATCAGAATATATTGTATGAAAAAATTAATAAAAGAAAACAACAATAACAGTAACAGCCACAAAAATCAGAGAGGCCATGGTTTCACACATATAATCCCAGCACTCAGGAGGCAAAGGCAGGAGGATCATTGAAATATCCAAGCCAGCTTGGGTTATAAAATAAATGGACAATTAGGACTATATAGCAAAATATTGTCTCATAACAAACTGTTGGAAAGCACAAATTAAAACTGAAAACCAAAACCAACCAACCAACTAACCAACCAACCAACCAACCAACCAACCAACCAACCAACCAATCACAGTCACCACTGCTAGAACTATTACAACAACAAACCTAGAATCTCTAACTAGAATATAAAACTAAACAAACCAACAAACTATCCACTATACCAAATCTTGAAGACTAACTAGAAAATCACAACATGTTTGATATATGCAGAGCAGTAGACAGAGGAGGTAGGAAGCATCTCAAACCCGACCAGCTATCAAGGATTGCCTTGTCCTGACAAGCAGACAATATGGCAAGAGATACCAAGTGAGAAGCAGCCCAGGAAAAGGACAAAGTGCTGTGCAGTTCAGAGAAGGATGAAAGTACATCTTGTTGTGGGTAGTCTAGAAAGTTTCGAAGGGTGGGTAAGGTTTCATCAAGGGAGAGAAGTATGAAATTCTAACAGAGTGCTTCTCAGTGAGAAAGAAAATAGGAGAAGGCTTATATATTTCACCCTGGTTTACTAAAAACTACACACTTCTTAATGCTTATCTGAAAAAAATAGTTGAAACTGAAATTATACCTGAAATCTTATATTGATGCCCACTTTCTTCCAAGATAGTTGAATGATGTGATCATAATAACAAATGACTTTATGTCCATTGTAGTAGGAGGGCCCTGGAAAAGAATCCAGTGCATAAGTAACTGGCCTTGATGGAAAAGATTTACTAGTGAGTCAAAATAAGATCTCTTGAGTTCCTTCAGCTCCTTCTGAACACAAAGTAGAATTTAAAATGGGTGATATCAATGAAATGAGAAGAAACTTATTTGAAATCTACAATTTTTATACCAATTTCCTCCTAAATATGTTGTTTCCAAAGGTCTTTACCTCACATGTATCCAAAAACTATTTTACACCTGATAAAAACCTCACAGCTCATCATGGTAGAATTCTTGAGACTCATTAAGACATACCAAGCACATTCATTTCCAGTTATCAAGTAAATGAGAGTTCCAGAAGGTTGCTGTGTTGAGCATAGCCTCGAGGACAGATGTGTGGCCTCTCCCAAGGGCTCTCTTGTGGTGGTTACAGACATGAACTCAGTTCTTAGCTCATGGAGACCTTTCTGTCTCTCGGGTAGAGAGGAAGTCTTCTTAGATATCCTTACCAAGTGTTGCTGGCAATGTTTTAGGGACTAAAGACACAGTGCAAGGTTAGAATGAGAAAATCCAGGGCCTAGGGGATCTGCAGAGCAGAAATCAGTTTGACTCTGGCCAAACAGTGTTTAGATGGTATTGTCAGGGTGCCGTACATGAGGTCTAAAGCTCAGACAAATGAGATTTCCTTCTGTGTGCAAACAATGTTTTAATCACTCGATTTAGAATCCTCTTAATCTAGTTTCTCTTGATCTGGTTGCAAGAATCTAGTTATAAACTGAGAGAACTAGCAGGTTAATCCATGTTAATCATGTATTGTATTGGGAAGTCCTGAATTAAATGGCTCCAGTGACTTATTTTAAGAGTTTAAGAGTTTAAGAAAATTATCTAAAGATTCTGGATTTCTTTCTTCCCATTTTAATCCTTTACTTTCTTTTTAGTTTTTAAAAATAACTTTTAATAACACATATATTTTGCTTTTAATTCATTTTTAAAGAATATGGAGCCTTTTAATTCAGGACTTCTCAGTACAATTAGAAGCTGTTAGCAGTTGTTTCTGTAGCATGCCTTATTTGTGGTATATTAATAGTAAGTCCCTCTTTAGAGCCCATGACCTGTCTAGGCTCTTGGCACTATTAACTGTGATAAATATGGGTTTCCTGTTGTGGATCTGTCCTTAAATCCCATCAGAAAATAGTTGACTACTCTCATGACAATTCTGCCATTATTGAACCAGTGGACATACCTTGCCAGGTACATTATTATTGTACCTTACAGGATTCACAGGATGAGATTGGTGGTTCTTTTATTCTACCTATTATATCCATAACACCTTTCAGTACCATGAAAGCTAGCTAGTAGAGATAAAGCACTCAGGTCAATGCCAGCTTGATTTCTACACATTCTATGTCTCAAGAATGTGATGTCTTCAGCAGTAATGGGGTCTTATCATCAAGTTTTGGAGAGTATCCAAAAGCAATGACACTAGTCTGTTACATTTGGTGTCTGTGGAACTTCTTTGGCTAACAATTTCAATAGAGGTGTAAATCATTCTTGACACTATGACTTTTTTTTTTATGTCTTGTGGTATCTAATATGACTATTGTTGCTCCTTTAGTGTAACTCCATTTAAGCGCTCTCTCCCTCCCTCCCTCCCTCCCTCCTTCCCTCCCTCCCTCCCTAACACCCCCACGCCCCCCCCACCTTCCTCTCACTCGCTCACTCTCTCTCTATATATATATATATATATATATATATATATATATATATATATATGAAATAAATTTTATTCGTATATATGATGAAATATTCTGTGCTGGTAGATTTTTGTGTGACTTTAGCAGAAGTTACTATTTGTTGGTTATCCTCCTTGTATTCTCTTTTCTACCCTGTCCTACACTGTCCACAACATTAAACCATGTCAGTTAGTTAGTTCCCTGTGTCCTTGGTGACACTACTTTCTATCTTTCCTTGACTGAAAGACCCCTGCCCCATAGCCTCTTACTAATTGCCTAACACCTATGTATATTCAAAATAAGATACATATACCCAAATAGTCAAAGCTAACATCCACCAATGGGAGAAAACACACACATTCATCTGAGTTGGGATACCTCACTCAGAAGGATTATTTGATTATTTTCAGCTCAACAAATTTATGTAGAAATGTTATAATTTTATTTTTCTTAAGTGGTGAATAATATTTCACTGTGTAAATGTATTAAATTTTAAGTTATTCTTTCATACATTGTTGGATATGTAGGCTGTTTCTGTTTCCTGACTATTGTGAATGATGCAGCAAAAAATATGAATGAGCTGGTATGTCTAAGGTAGATATAAAGATTCATGATAGATCTATTTCTAGCTAAAAATACAGTTTACAATTTATTTATTTTATTTTTTTCTGCATGTATATCTCTGCACCATGTGCATCCCTAGTGTCTGTGGCCCTAAGGGGATGTCAGATTCCCAGGGACGGGAGATACAGATACAAGTGAGTTTGTGGGTATTGGGAGTTGAACCTGGGTCCCCTGGAAGAGCAGTGAGTGATTCTCACCTGTGATCCACCTCTCTAGCTCCCATTTCTAGCTTTCTGAGAAAATTCCACACTGATTTCCATAGTTACTGCTTCAGGTTGCTTTCCACCCTCAGTGAGTAAGTTTTCCTCTTTCCCTATACCCACTTCAGCCATTAATTTTAGTGATAGTATCTTTTGCTGCGCAGAACCTTTTTGGTTTCATTTGCCAATTGTTGGTCTTAATGCCTACACTTAATGCTCAGAAAGTCCATTACTGTGCCTATAAATTCAGCCATATTCACCCCTTTCTCCTCTGTCAGCTTCAGAGTGTTAGATCTTATGTTGAGGTCTTGGGTCCATCTCAAGTTGAATATCATGCAGAGTGAGAGATAAGGATTGAGTTCCATTCTTCTACAATGCCCCAGTTTGACCAATGCCATTTCTTAAAGATGCTATCTTTCCTGCAATAAGGATTGTTGGATTTTTTTTTTCAAAATTCAAGTAACTGTAGAAAACTGTATGGGTTTATATGTAGGTCATCCATTCTATCCCGTTGGTCAAATGGATCTACTTTTATGCCAGTACCATGTTGCTTTTGGTTACCATAGCGATGTGGTGGAATCTGGGATGGTGATAGGACATCAGGTTTCTTCTTTTTGTGGCTCAGGGTAGTTTTGGTATCCTGGTTCTTTGGTGTAGTCATACAAAATGTAAGATTCCATTTCCAATTTCTGTGAAAGTTGTGTTGGGATGATGAGGATTGCACTGAACCTGTACATTGCTTTTGATAGGATGCGGATATAAATGATGTTGGCTATGGCCTTCCTGTGTATTGTCTTTATTATATTGAGAAAGATCCCTTAGGCTCTATAGAACTTTAACCATGAAGAGATGTTGGAATTTGTTCAAGGTCTTTTCTGCATGTAATGAGATGACCATGTAGTTTCTGTCCTTTAGTCTATGAGTAGGCTTATTGATTTATGTATGTTTTATTATCTCCAAATCTCTTAGATGAGGCTGACATTAGATGGTGGATAATCACTTCAATATGTCCTTGAATTCAGTTTGCAAATATTTTAATGAGAATTTCTGTATCTCTGTTCATTAGAGATGGCCTGTGATTTTTCCTTTTTGATAGGTCTTTGTCTGGTTTGGCATGAGGTACTAAAGATTTAAAAAATAATTTGTAAATGCCTGTTCGTTTTCCATTCTGCAGACTATTTTGAGGATTATTGATGTTACTTCTTTGAAGGTCTGGTAGAAATTTTACATGAAATCTATCAAGCTTTCTACAAATCTGGGAGGCAGTGGGGCAGGGGAATCTAAAATTTATGCTTCTTTCTCACTGGGTGTTATGAGTCTACTTAAATTACTTAATTTTTATTTAACATATATAGACTTTTATATATTTATCTCTATCTCTCTATCACTATGTTTATAAATCCATAAATTTCTTTAGGTTTTCCAATTTGGTAGAATATAGATTTATAAAATATACCATTATGAGTCTCTGAATTTTCAAAGTATGTATTCTAATGTTTCCCTTTTCATCTCTAATCTTTAAATTTGGATATTTTCCTCTTCATTTTGGTTAAATTTACCAAAATATTTGTCACTTTTGTTAATCTTTTAAAAGTATCGAATGTTCATTTCATTGATTCTTTTTCTTTGCTTCTTGATTCCTATTCCTTTAAATAGCTCTGGTTTTGACTTTCTCTTCCTGTCTATTTTTTTTTAGATGTTGTTTGCTCTTATTTCCTGAAGGCTTTCAAGTGTATCATTAACTTATTAATTTAACATCTTACAATTTATTTTATACAGGTACATAGTACTATGAACTTTTCTTTCTGTATTCATCGCATCCAGGAGATTTTGATTTGCTATGAACTCGTTTTCACGCAATTTTAGAAATTTAAAATTTTCCTTCTTGATTTCTTCCCTCACACAATTGTTATTCAGTCACATGTTTAGTTTCCGTTGGTTTGTATAGTTTCACTGGTTTCTATTGCTGGTTATAGCCAGACTTAGTTTATGGTTGTCATCTTGGATGTAAGATGTTATAAAGTTTTTTCAGTTTCCAGTTAGCCACAGATATTTACTTTTCTCTGTCTCTTTTCATTGACAGATCCTCTATCTCTAATTCTATCTATCTTTACTTCTATCTCTATTTCCATTTCCATATCTGCTTCTGCATCTGCATCTGCATCTGCATCTGCATCTGCATCTCCAGCTCCAGCTCCAGCTCCAGTTCCAACTCTCAGCTTCACCTCTACCTCTACCTCTACCTCTACCTCTACCTCTACCTCCACCACCAGCTCCAGCCCCAGCCCCAGCCCCAGCCCCAGCCCCAGCCCCAGCCCCAGCCCCCCAGCCCCAGCCCCAGCCCCAGCCCCAGCCCCCCAGCCCCAGCCCCAGCCCCAGCCCCAGCCCCAGCCCCCCAGCCCCAGCCCCAGCCCCAGCCCCAGCCCCAGCCCCAGCTCCAGCTCCAGTTCTAGCTCTAGCTCTATTTCTCCATATTTTAGTGACTGGTATATTTACATAATGAAGAACACAGAGTTGCTTTTAAGTTTTAGAAAGTACTTTTTGCATTTTTTTTTCTTCTGTGGCTGTGCTGAGGTTGGAATTGGGACAAGGAGCATGCTCATCATGTGCTGGACTACTGAGCTACATCCCCAGCTCTTTTTTGTCCACTTCATTAGGAGTCAGTTATGTATTTTTGAATATCTGTCTTTAATCAGATTTTATTCATTCATTCATTCATTCATTCATTCATTCATTCATTTATTTTTACAGTTTACAGCTTAGTTCAATCACAAATGGTCAGCTCTAAATACGTTCAACTGAGCAACAAGGAATGGATTCAACAAGCCCCCTCTCCCTCTCCTCCCAGCCCCCTCTCCTGTGTATAGTAACAGTTATAGAGGAGGTCATGGATTGCAGAGGGGAGTGGAGGAGACAGGGAAGAATTGGAGAAGTGAGAGAGAGAGAGAGAGAGAGAGAGAGAGAGAGAGAGAGAGAGAGGAGAAGCTATAAATATAGCACTCATGTGTGAAAATCTCAAAAGCAAAATAAATAAAAGAAAGGCTCATTTTGAACAACAACAACAAGAGGTGATTTTTTTTTTATTTTGCTATTATTTTCTTCTATTCTGTGATTCACTTTAATATTCTTTCCATGTTGTCTTTCTCAGAGCAGATGTTTTACAGTGAGATGAAATTCAGTTTAGGGATGTGAACACATCATAGTAGGTCTAAGATGGATATTTAAATTTCTGGTTATTTGTTTACAACTGTCAGTACTTTTTTGGAAAGACTTTTTGTCAAAGACAAAACTAAGAACTCATCTTGGTTTTCCTTCCTACCATCAAGGACTGGGAGTTCCTGTTGCCGACATCAGGACTTGCTCTGGCTGGTTTTTCACTGCTACGTCTTTCCCCATGATTTCATTTTTTATCTCTAGTAGAGTTTCACCTAACATGCCTAGAATATACTTGTCTTTGTATGATCACTATGGATTTAATCAGCTTATATTTCCAATCTGAAATAAGACCTGGTTCATTACAGAGATGGTATTTTTAGAAGCCCTTTTTATTTAACGGCAAACTATGTTCTCTCTGAAATTTTATTTGAACGATATTAAAGAAAAGAAAGCAGGGTACATTCAAAACTTTGGTGTTCCAAACTAAATAGGACTGCATAATCACCCTTTAAAAAAAACTGTACAGGCTTTAGTATTTTTCTTAACAAAACAAAAAAACAAAAAAAAATACCCTGTACCAATGGTTAAATATATAATTAAACCTACAACCTACTTTTATAATAGCTAATTTAATTTTATTATTAGCTTTTCACAAACAATATGAACAAAGTCTTTTTATGTTGTGTCCCCAGAAAGCAAATGTCAGCTGTCAGTTCTGTCACAACTGAGATCTCTTTGTTGTGAAATCCAACACCACCAACTCTGCCCTCCCATCTTGTACTAACACCTTCTTAATGTAATGATTTGATTTATTGATTTAACAAGCGTTTACTGAGTGCCTACATTGGGCAGAGCATTGTTCTAGGCACTAAATATAAATGAAGCCATTCCAGACTCCATCACTCAGCTCTAGCAATTTATTCTATGAAAAAAACATTTACAAGAATGAATCATTCACACAGTTACAAAGATTATACAATGTATCATTGTAGAAGGAGAAAATAAAAGCTCTCTTCCTTTTAATCTTTCTTTGTATCAAATTCCCCAGGGTTAACTATTTTTCAGATACTCAAAGGTGTGATTTTGGTAGTCCTTTATGTATATATCAGATACAAATATTCATTTGCATAAACTATAACAAAATCGGACGTTATAAAATTGTTTGCCAATTTGCTAATGAGCTATTTAAAGAGTAATTAAAGGCAGAACTATAGTTTCTGTCACTCTGTAGTATTAGATATAGACCATGTATTATTATGTTCTGATTTAAAACCTAGTTTATGATTCTTTATTTTAATTTCAAATCTATCTGTATATAGTAAGTGTATAGCACCCTCACAGAGTGTGGTACACCTAGACCTTAAATCATCAATAATTCAAGAACTAAGAATGCAGCCTGTGGCAATCCTTGGTATTTAAAAATCATGTTTAATCTTTACACACTGAGAAAATTTTGACTATGTCCATGTGACTTTTTGTTTTATATGTAGTTTATGCTCATTGTAGCTAGTAGGTTCTTGATGCATACTATCAAACCTTTCTTTTGTCTTAGAAATGCCTTTTAGGGTGCCATTCTTATTTGATCAATAGAAAATGTATAGCAAATAATTTGCATTTCTTGGCAAGCTGAGATGTGATTGTTCTTTCTTCTTTTTTTTTATTCTGTGCATTAATGAGTACCTACATGAACAAAATTGCACACTGGCTACTATCTATTGAGATTTAAATAAATGAGAACAATTTCATGCATCATGACAGTAAAACTCTATAGTATTTTTAGAATTCTCCTAAGTATTTGGTTATATAAACTTGGGGACCATTCAAGACAGTAATAAATTAACCTCTAAATTTTAATGGTCTAAATAATAGATGTTGGGTATTGTCCATTATTGTCAGTATGATAGTTTTTTTCTGTTCACTCCATGGAGTAGCATAGGATCCAGTCTTCTGTTGTCTGGCAGATCCACAATAGCGTCGGACAGCAGTGATTTCTGCAGCCAGTCTGTGATAGCCACATACTTAGTAGAAGCTTTCACCTAACTAAGGGAGGATATCAGGTTTGCTACATGGCCTTCAGTCTTAAAGAGTGGTTCTTAAGTTAAAAGAAAAATTTGTGTGTGTGTCTGTGTGTCCACATACCAAAAGTGAAGGGTGACCTTCATGGTGTTGCTAAAAAAGAGTAAAAATTAAATGTAATTTGAACTATTGGAATTTCATCCAGAAAACTTATCAATTATTTTTGTTTTGTTTAGTTTAGGTATTTTTTAATTTTTTTTTGTTTTTGTTTGTTTTTTAAAGATAGGATTTCTCTGTGTATCCCTGGAACTAACTCCATAGACCAGGCTGGCCTTGAACTTATAAAGATCTGCCTGCCTCTACCTCCCAAATGTTGGGATAAAAGGCATTCACAACCACCACTTGGCAAACCTATCAATCTATAAAATACTATTTTTATTAATTCTTTGAAAATTCCATACAGTGTGCCCTGATCATATTCAGCCCCCAACTCCTTCAGTATCTACTTTGTCCACCTTCTCCTCCATGCTCACCTGAGTTTGAAATTCCTCTCCCCCCACAATTGAGTCTACATTGTGTTGGCTGGCTACTCCTGAGTGTGAGGTCTGTCCTGTGGTGTGGTCAATCTACTACATCATTAAAGAAAACTGACTGTCCCTCTCATGGCAGCTATGAAATGCTAATGGCTCTTTAGCTAGTTGTGGGATTTTGTGTCCACTTTACCTCCTCCATGCTGGATTTTTTTTCTGGCTTGAGCCTGAGCAATTACTGTGCATGATATCAATTTTACTGAGAGTTCATATGTGCAACAGTCCTACTGAGTCTAGAAAACCATTTCCTTCATGTTTTTTTATCACCTCTGGCTTGTAGACATCTTTCTACCACCTATCCCTGAAGTACTCCATGCCCCGTCGGAGTGTATGTTACGTCTATCTAATCTAGGGGTGAGTATGCCACAGGCCATTGCTCTCTGCATATTGATCAGTTGAGGTCTCTGCATCAATTGTCTACTGCAAGGAGAAGCTTCTCTGGATATTTATCAGTTTTAAAAACCATTTTATTAATTTACATTTCAAGTGATATCCCCCTTCCCAGTTGCCCCTCCACCAACCCCCCCATCCCATTCCCCCTCCTTCCTTCACCTTTGCCTCTGTGAAGGTGCTTCTCCACCCACTCACCCATTCACCCACTCCCGTCTCACCATTCTAGCAACTCCCTACACTGGAGCATCAAGCCTTCCTCCCCTCCCACTGATGCCCAACAAGGCCATCCTCTGCTACATGTGTATCTGGAGTTCTGGTTCCCTCCATGTGTGCTCTTCAGTTGGTGGTTTAGTTCCTGGGAGCTCTGTGGGGTCCAGTTAGTTGACATTGTTCTTCTATGGGGTTGCAATGCCCTTCAGCTTTCTCAGTCCTTCCTCTAGCTCTTCTATTGGTGTCCCTGGGCTCAGTCCGATGGTTGGCTGTGAGTATCTGCATCTGTATTGGTCAGGTGCTGCCAGAACCTCTCAGGGAACAGCCATGTCATAAGCCTTGCCATAGGCTTTTTTTTCAAGATTAAAAAACAAAAAAAGACAACAACAACAACAACAAAACAAAGACCACATACACAAACTTCTTTTACTTTGGAGCTGAGAGAAAAGTCTGTGAAGCCCTTTTGAGGTATATTTTTATTTACTACTTCAGCTGTAGTCAAAAAAATACTGACAGAGTTCAGGCTGCCTGCACATTGGTATTTCAGACTTGCTCTAGGCCCATGGATTCTGTGTAGCTCTCACACATCTTAATTCCAGTAGGACGTTTTACTCTGGTTACTATTCCTGTGCACTGAATGAGTGTGGGGCAGATGGGTTCACATTTGAAAGTGATTTGGAGATGATTCCAAATCTGTCTTATAATGGACTTTGATGAGGATGCCAAGAGGATGGGCCTTTGAGTCCTCTTTCAGGATCTTGAATGGAATCCAGATGTGGATAGAAGGGAGCAAAGGAAGAAGGGAGAAAATTCGGGGAGGGAGAAGACCAGACGGTGACATATTGATGCTCACTCCCCATTTCATCTGCCTTGCTAACGTTTTCTTCCCAAGTCCCTCTCATGTGCAGCACTATCCCTTGACAAATCTGGTGCAGCATAAAGAACAAGGCATGGGATTGGGAGAAAAGACTAAAATAGAGAAGCTGGACATGTTCCAGAGACATCTAATTTCTTACAAATTTACCTAGTAATGGCACAGACTTCATCACTGCAGATATAAACGAAAGCAGGTGGGTTCTGCAGAGCATATACATGTGGTGTAACGCAGTTAGCCCTCATTGTGGTTCTGAGATGGTCTTATTGCCATTCTTATTTCATAAACAAAGGAACCAAGTGGGGAGGGAGGTTCAGTGGTTTTGAGAGGCAAAGCTGGTACAAGTAACCGTGAGCAGATTCATAAACAGTGCAGGAGGCCGAGCCAGGAAACATTGAAGATAAATTAAGATAAAAACATCAGAATGCTCTGCCTTATGACAGTTGATCTGTTTACCCGAAGATAAGGGAAGGAGGGGAGGAGACAGAAGGGACTGGTTGGCCCCAAGCCCACCTTATGAATTTGTCTAACAAGATGACAATTATGAAGGGAAGGAACTAACAATTAATTTTTATTTCAACTGTATTTCTTCCCTCTCCTTTGTATTCTGATCAAGAATCTACATGGAATACACTTAGCAGAAGGGCATGATTGGTAAGTGATAAATCAAATTTAAAATTTCAAATACTAGCTTAATACTATGTACAATTAGTATAAGAAAGAAAATTATACTTTGAAATTGTATAAGGAAATGTTTATTCTTTGTAAGGCATTTTTTACAGGAATGGAATAAATGGAACAGTTGATGTGTTGGCATTTGGCAATTGTTTTTCTTTAAAATGAGTTTAATGTATTCTTCCTGAAATTGATTTGCTCTTACTGCCACTAAACTATGAATCCCATCAAATAATGAGGTGTCATTTGCTATATTTTGTGATAAGAGGCACTCAATTTTATTGTATAATAGATGAAATGTTTCTTTCTATCAAACATTAAATTGGAGGTCAGTTCTCTTTTTTTTATTGTATTAAAGTTCTAGTTATCCATTAGCTTCTTATTCTGTAGCCTTTCCTGTATTTTAAATTTTAAATTCTAATAGTCATTACTAGAAACTCAAGAAGAAGAAAAAGAAGACCATCAACTCTAGTAACATAGGTCTCATTACATTCCTGACTCTTTTCATTTTAAAAAAATCAACAGTGTATATTATGATAATATTGTTAATTTCCTTTTTAAAATTTTCATAAAACCATGGTGCATGCATAGAAAATGGAAGCCTCTTTGCTCCTCCAATCCTTCCTGTACATCCCTTCCCTTTCAAATTCATGGTCCATTGCTCTTTAATTCTTATTATACATATGCGTGAATAAATGTATAAATGCAGCTTGTTGGGTCTGTGTAGTGCTGCTCCTGTGTATACACAAGGCCGGTCGCCTGGAATTTGATAGCCATCTACAGTGCTCCTTTCTGGGAAAGTCTATCTTTTTCATTCGCAGTGATTGTAGCTCATCATCTGTGTAATTTTTCTCATCTACATTGGCATGTTGATTGTTCCTCTTGTCCTTATTGTCAACCCCATAGCCAGTTGCTTTCTGCATGCTGACTTGTTAGGGTTTTATGAAGCATTGTCTGCTGCAAAAAAGAAGGTTCTCTAGTGAGAGGTAAGAGCTACAGTTGTCTGGGTATAAGAATAAGTATGTAAAATGCAGTAAGGAATCATGCCAGTTTAGAAAGTGGCAGTAGTAAGTTCTCCAGAGATATATGACTTCACTAGCCATAGGTGATTGTCTTCGTTAGGTTTTGAATACAAGGCATGATCTCCTTCCTGTTCAGTGGATCTTTAGTGCTATTAGATAGCTATTGGTTACCATCAAGATATGAGTGCCGCTACTGAAATTCTGCCATATTTTCACAAGTGTCGTGTTTCATAAGATCATAGCTGGTTAGGAATATTGATTGCACTTCTCAGTTTACATAGCATGTCAGTTTTGTGAAAGCTAGTCCTCAGAGAGGAGGCTTTTGGGTCAGATCTAGCTTGATTCATCCAAATCATGTATCTGGTGTGCTTGTGTTCTTTAGCAATAGGGACTTACCTTCAACCTCTGGAGGGCAACTAAGGGCAACAGCAATAGCTTATAGTGTTTTGTGAGTCTCTTGAACTCCCCTGACCAATAATTCAAAGGTTATTCATGCCTGGTACTTGGGTTTTGCTAGATAGTCTATGGTTCTTGGGAGAAGCATTATTATCCTAAGTAGAATAGTTCCATTTAAACTGTATCCATCAGATATGTTTTTATTATTCTGATAAGACACCAAAGTAACTTATAAGACTCATAAAAATTATTTAATTAGAGTTCCAGAAAGTTAGAGATCATGACAGCAAAATGAAGGTGTTGCAACAGAAACGGCTCTCAGCTCAGATCTTGAACTGTAAGAGGAGACCAAAAAGCACATTGGAAATGTCACTAGTCTTTTTAAACCTCAAAGTCCACTCCCAATGACATGTTTTCTTCAGCAAAGTCATACTGCCCAATTCTCCCCAAAGAGTCACCACCTTGAGACCTAGTATTCAAATGCCCAAGACTTATGGGAGACATCTCATCCAAACTATTTCATTATACTTCTTAGTCCCCAGCCTTGGGCCTTATTGTAACGCAAAATGGATTTATTCCAACTTCAAATGTCTCTACTGTCTTTCAGTCTCCAAACTGTTTAAAAGTTCAAAGTTCAAAATGTCTTCTGGGACTCAAGGCAATCTTCTTAACTGTAACACCCTGGAAAATCAAAAGCAAATTACATACTTTCAACATGTAATGTAATGTAACAGAATATATATTACCACTCAAAAAGGCAGAATCAGAGTGAGAAAATACTAGATCAGAATAAGATTGAAGTCAGTGAGACAAAGTGCAAATCCTATATCTCCGTGTCTGATGCCAGAGAGCTTAGACGCCTATACCATTCTGTCTCTGCTTTCTGAAACATGCTTCTATTTGTCTTTTGGGATAGCTCTCTTATGCAGGTATCCCACAGTTCTGGCATAGCCAACTTCTTGAGGTCTATAGCTTATACAATTTAGGCTTTACTTTCATAGTTTCAACTAATAGCCTCTCAGGATAATGAGGGGTGGGAAATGTCACTAGTAGTTTTACGCAACTGTGAATCCTTTGATCATCAATAATGACCAGTATGGCAAGATCTACCCATGGGTAAGATAGCGGCAGCAGTGTTATAGAAACAACCAATTGCTTTCTGATGGCATTAAGGCTTGTTCTACCAGTGGAAGCATGCCTAGTACTACAAATATGACTGGCAATTCACGGGCCCCAAAGAGTGCATCTACTACTAATCTTTCCTAAATGGACATGATACTAAACTCTTCTCTAAATTCGTATTCCTATATTCATAGATGAGTGCAATTCTAAGATCTCATCAGAGAAGTTTCTTTGTGTACTGAAGGGCAGTTAATACAGAAATTTATAACTAGTTTTAATCATAAAAAGTAACAAACATAAATTAAACATCTATATCACACCTCCTGCCCAAGCTCAGGAATTTCTGCATTCATGAACTCACATCATCTGTGAACACCTGCACAAGATCAAACCAGTTAACATTCTAGCACGCACTGAGCAGGGACTCTGACTAAGGAGCTGTGGAGAGCTGCTAGTTCTTGGCCGAGAGCCTTGTTTTTTTTGTTGTTGTTGTTTGTTTTGTTTTGTTTTAGGATGTGGCTTCTGTTAGGTCAACTAAATTCCAGCCAACCATCCCACACCCAGAATATTGGCTAGCATGCATTGGAATCAGTGGCTTATTATTATTATATTATTATTATTATTATTATTATTAAAAAGACATGAAGTTGTGGAGATAGGGAGGTAGGTCTGGGATGAGTTAAGAGAAAGAGTCTGGATATGTATAATAAAATTCTCAAAAAGTTAATACAAAATTTGTTATTAAATAGGCATGGGGTTCGAAAGCTAGCTCAGAAGTTAAGAGCACTGACTGTTCTTCCAGAAGATCCATGTTCAACTTTTCAGCACCCACATGGTAGTTTATAACGGTCTGTATCTCCGGTTCTAGAGGATTTTTATACAAATGGTATAAAGAAGCACATGTGGGCAAACACCCAGAAACCACAGAAAGTAAAAATAAAAATCAACAAGAGATAATTAATAAAAATATAAAAAATTTAAGATAACTCTTGAAAAACTACTACAATGATATATGTAATAATTCTCCTTCAGAGCTTTTAGATTTCATGAAACTTTCTCCTTACACTACCAACCTTTGTAATTGGTGAGAAAGATTTTGTCTTTTTAGCTATCAAGAGAAATTGTTCACTTTGAGCTCCATGTTCAGAACACGCAGTGCCAGTTAAGAATAACAACTACTTAACTTCAAGCAAATTCTTGTTTTTAAAAATGACTTAATTGACATGACGTAATAGGAATACAGTGTACAATGGTGCAATCTCATGCTGGCGTGTGCTTTTTCCTATGGTCTTCATTACGGTTGCACAAGGCTTGACTTGTACAATTTTAACTATGTTCTCAAAACCTGTACAACAATGTAATGAACTCCAAAAAGACTATGCTGGCATAAGATACTGAACAAGCAGACTCCAATTAACGTGGAAATACTTTGTGAGCCACATCAGTATTCCAGAAACAAATTATTTGGGCCATAATTTTGAATTTTATTTTTTGGGATGAATCTAACATAACAGCATACCCAAGGAATATCCTGAAATTCTAAAGGATAAGTAAAACAATATCTTACTTTGCTTTTTGATGAAAAGTTTGCTGCATTCACCTACTGTAACTATAATAAGTAAAGGACTTGGTACAAAGAATTCCAGTGCTGCTGTTTAAACCTGCAGTCATGACTCTAGTAAAACTCACTAAAATATGTGAACTCAAACACTATCCACCCAGCTTCAGTTTAAAACACAAAGAGACTTTAAAAAATGTTCTTAGCTTTATAATAGTCATTTTATGCCTATGAACATTCAAAATAGAAATATCTTGACTAAGTTTTACTCTTTGAAAGCTAATTGAAAATGATAGATTTTTTTTCATCAAGTGGAAAATAATTTCAAAAACTTCTTAATATTTTCACTCATTTAACAGGACCTTGTACAAGTGGCAAAGATTAGAAAAAGAATCACACTGCATTTCATTTCTTGAATAAAATGAAGACAGATGCAGAAATCATGATTCTACCTGAGTAAACATGCCAGATAGACTGTAAATTTAAGCTGTCAATAGATTTCTAAAAAATGAATTAAAGAAAAAAGCTGAAGGGAAGAAAATGTTACAATAGCGATAGTTTGGGGCCATTAGCTGCTTGAGTGATCAGTACCAGAAATAATAGAGGAGACAAGAAAATTTATTCATAGTGTCTCGAATATTGAAAACATATTTGATGTCACAGAAATGTTAACTCTTAAGCTTGTGAGGCAGCTTCTGGCTGTTAATTTTATATGAATGTTAAAAATATAGTTTTTTCTTTTTTGATCACCCAAAGACACATTTAAAAAGACACCTATTCTCTTCAGCGTTTGCTTCCACTTCAATAATGTGAACTTTAGGTGTGAATCCAGGAACAGACCGACCCTCCCTGGTTTCCAAGGTTATACTGTGTCCACTGCTACAGCAAACTATGTCAAAGGAATGATTATAAAGAATGCAAGCTTGGCTGTATATTTTGATGGATGGAGGTAATGATAGAAAACATTGTATCTTTAGTGGCTTTGCACAGGATGGAAACTGTTAACCCATTAAGTACAAAGAGTGTAGAAATATAAGCAAGGAGGACATTGAAACTGGGAGTGGGGGAAACACCCTTGGCAATGTTACAGTCTGTGCAGGGGAGGGAGAGAGAGAGGGAGGGAGGGAGGGAGGGAGGGAGGGAGGGAGAGAGGGAGGAAGGGAGAGGAGGGAGGAAGGGAGAGGAGGGGGAGAGAGAGAGAGAGAGAGAGAGAGAGAGAGAGAGAGAGAGAGAGAG
>NW_021620885.1:3591583-3612985 GCF_004785775.1 Grammomys surdaster
GAGAGAGAGAGAGAGAGAGAGAGAGAGAGAGAGAGAGAGAGAGAGAGAGAGAGAGAGAGACTGCTCACATACCTTGTAGATCTTAATGTCTTTGTTCTGGAAGGAAAGGGAGTTTTCAACCGTAGACACCTGCTCAGCCTCCTCCCTCCTCAGGAAGCCCTCTGGCAGCAGTGTAAGCTCCGAGATTCCAGGGCAACATTCGAATGGAGACTTTGGCTATACTTGCCAGCACATATTGCTCTCTGCAGAAGTCGATGCAGTCGTATGGTTGTCTCTGGGTAGTCATCTGTGGTCATTCTCCACCGTGTCAGTGCTCACCGGAGCCTGGAGTATTCCAGAGAGCTGGTGCTTTCATTCCCGTTCATGCGTTCATGCGTCTTCGAAAGTTAATGTTGAGACTTACCTAATAAAGACAGTACTGCCCATTGCTCCTATGCTAGCGGTGGGGCTACATTGAGAATTGTTGTTCTTGATTTTAAAGGCCATGTTAGGAGGCTTTATATATACCATTTCTTTTGTTTGAACATCCTCAGCTAGCCTTACCATGCTTTCTTTTGGAAAGTGTCTCTAGCCAGCTTCCTTCTAGTCTAGGCACTTTGAGTCCCAAACTTTTCACAAGGGTCTATTTTCTAGCCTGGGCAATACCTGCATCTAGGCCAGGCTCATGAGATTCAAGCCTTGGATTCTGATGAAAATGTCTGAAAAGGAGATACATCTGTCATCTGTATCAACAAATAGAGTAAGAGGTGGGGTTTTAGCTACCAGAAGCCATCCTGTTACAGTGGTATAAGAATAGTCAAGTATTTTGTTTGTCTGAAAGCCAGCTCAAACTGGCTTTTCTATGTTGCAACTGTTTTCCTGACAGTGAACTCAGGGCTCTGTGAGCATGGCATTTGACCTTGCTAGTGCCGTTAGCAACAGATGAAAGGGATTTGCTAAAATTCACAGAGTTTTGCAACGACTAAGAGATTAAGACAGTCAATATATTCTACAAAACAGTTGGACACAGATATTACACTTCATCTCAGCCAAAAGACACTTGGAAGCAATAAGAACCAGGGTGCTCTATTACCAAGGGTTCACAATGGAAAATGGGGTCATCTCTGATCATTAACTTTGGTCAGAGATAGTAGTGACCAGTATAGACTCGTATAGCCCAGCAGTTACCCTCAAGGGCAGGAATCACATGTTTATTTTATCTATAATTTTATTTCTGTCACCAGCAGTGTATGGGAACACAGGAGTGAATAAACTTGGTTGACGAGTAAATGTTGGTGATATCATGCTGAAAGAGTCACCAAGAGGTCAATTTGCATCATCATCTGGCAAGGCTGGTAGTCAGGAGATAGAGGCCACATGTAGTCCTTCCACAGTCATGAAATGGTGCAGGTGGATAGAGAAGTTCACTCCTCGGAGTACGGAGCACAGAGGTTTGCGCTCACGCTTTAGTGTCAAGCAGAACATCCTTATTTCTAAGCATGAGTACTTATTTGCTTTCAGTTCTTAGGGAATCTAAATGTCTCATGATTTAATTTTGTTGTCTGTAAAACTGTAAGTATAATATCTTATTGTTATTATGGAGATTAAATATAATGAGTGGCCTATCTAAACAACTGCTGTCACTTTTATTCTTTTTAACTATTCCTCACAACAGAGATTGCATATATATATATGTATATATATATATGTACATATATATATGTATATATATGCAAATTCTATATATACACATATGTGTGTGTATCAAAGCACAAAGCAAAATAAAGTAGGATAAAAGTTAATTTTCTTTCTTTTATAATATTTATCTATACATACATACACACACACACACAGAGATATACACACATACACACATTTACTTGATTTGCTTGACTTTAGCTCTCAAATCTATGCACATAAAAAATGACAGGGTAGAAATGTTTTTTGAAAATGTAGATTCCAAGTTATTGCTTTAAAAAATTCTTATCACCTAAGGCTGGGGTGAGGATGAAGGCTCAGTTTGATATGGTTTTCTGTTGATGCCAATGCAGGTGAGTGCCGGGCATCATGGAATAGCAGGACTCTGTGCAGTATCACTGATTTTAAAACTGCCATGGACCCTTCAGAATTCCATATCCTCCCCAGTCCTGGGCAGTGGTTGTCGAAGAGCTGAAGCCCAGTGTGCATCGTCATTTCTATTTGTAGCTGAGTGGAGCTGGCAGTGGGCACAGGCTGGCAGTTGTTTCCAACACACTCCTTGTCAAAGCACACACTGTTTCTGCAGCTGGCATCCATTCCCTGTACATCCCAATTATAACAGTATTACTGAGTCTTGTGACAGTCACACATTTCATCACCTTGGGGGACTGGGCAGAACAGGTTTAGCATGGCATGCATTGCCCTATTCCCCCTTTCTCTCAGATTCATCATTGCTTAGGAATCTGGTTGGTCTTGCTTGGCAGAGACGGTTTGCAGTCCCTAACTGGGGATGTTTGGAGCCCAGAACATACCAGAGATTATGTATAAACTGCGAGCTGTGGAACTACAGGATGTACCTGCTGTAAACCACTAGTTTTTTGAGGTATTTCTACTATTAAAATTATCACGGTGGTGATGATCACACGGTTTGCGCTCCTTTTCTGGGCTTATGTGCCTCTGAGGCACATATTCCCACTCCTGGATGCACATGGTTGACTCTCTGTAATATGATAGAACCGTGGGGTGCTTCTCCCTCTCCTTCATAATGGAGGGTTTAGACTCCTGCACAGCCTTTTCCACTTAAGGGAAGTAAAAATGCTTAATAAAATAGATGTTCCATTAGAGTTATGAAATATCTTGGTGTGCAATACAGACTTAAAGTACCTTTGCTTAGTAACCTGCTTTTAAAATGCTGAGCAGCAAGTGGACAGGCTGGGACACGAATATTGAGAATATCTATCTTCGTAGGTAATTATTGGCAGTGTGTTTTGTTAGCTATATTTAATTGAGATATTGAAAAGCACCAGAATTTTTCTTTATAATAACATTGTCATCCTTGTGAGATTAATACATGTAACCAACACCACCATTTTCTTTCAGAGAGAATAATTAGTTGGTATTAGCTAGAAGGAAAAAATGGCTCATGATGGCAAAATCTGGACTAACAGGCTAACTAAGATCAATATAAATAAGAAGAATAACCAACAAAGCTGAATCGATAATAAAGGTAGTAGGAACAACTCTGGGGCACAATGAATCCATGTGTGTAAAGAGTATACATTTTTTTCTTTACACTTGTTGCCCCAGAGAAGGGGAAAGCTAGAGGGTGAGGCAGGAGTGAGTTGGTGAGCGGGGAGCACTCTCTCAGAGGCAAAGGGGAGGGGCATGGGAGGGGGTTTGCAGAGGGGAGACCAGAAGGGGGCAACATTTGACATGTAAATAAATAAAATAATCAATAGAAAAGATGATGATAACCATGGTTTACGATGTGATAAATCAAAAATCAGTAAAATAATCCGAGTGTTCTTTCCTTTGTAACTCAGGCAGCATACACCAGCTGATATGAGGCCCTCAACACATATACAGCAGAGGACTGCCAGGTCTGGGTTCAGTCAGAAAAGATGAACCTAATCCTCAGGAGACTGGAGGGCCCAGGGAGTTTAGAGGTCTGGTGGGGTGGGATATGGGGGGTGGGGACATCCTTGTGGAGACAGGAGGCAGGGAGGAGGTATGAAATGTGGAATAGTTAGAGGAGGATGGACTGGGAGGGGAATAAAATCTGGAGTTTAAAATAACTAACTAACTAACTAACTAAATATATAAGTAAATGAAAAAAACATTGATTATATACCTTTGATATAAAGAAGGAAAATCCAACCTTATGAGGAAAGTTCTGAGAGTTAGAGTTATCTTGCTCTGAAAGAGATGGAGAAATTCAGATTTTTTTCATTTCATTGGTTATTTTAGTTATTTACATTTCCCCCTTCCTGATTTCCCCTCCACAAGCTCCCTTCCCCCTCCCCAATCTCTCCTGCTTCTATGAGGGTGCTCTCCCCTCCATCCACTCCCACCTCACTGCCCTTGCATTCCCCTACATTGGGTCATCGAGTCTCCGCAAGACCAAGGGGCTCCCCTCCCATTGATGCCAGATAAGGGCATCCTCTGCTACATGTGCTGCTGAAGCCATGGGGCACCTCCATGTGTCTTCTTTGGTTGGAGCTTGGAGGTTCCTGTCCTCAAACACATCAGAAGAGGGCATCAGATCCCATTACAGATGGTTGTGAGCTCCCTTGTGGTTGCTGGGAATTGAACTCATGACCTCTGGAAGAGTATCAGTGCTGTTAATTGCTGAGTCACCTCTCCAGGCCAAGAACAGATTTTATGATTAACAATGTCCTTCAAAAGCCAGCTCTCTGTCCTCTGGCAGTCATCATGGCCTCGGTCTATGTTCCAGTAAATCATCTTACATCTATGCACATCCAGGCAGCAATACCTGGACTCAGTGAGTTCCCCGGGTGGGGGGGGGATGAAAAGGGAGTATGTTGAGAGGTTGTGGTGGGCAGTGTTTTGTAGGAGTTAGATGTCAGGTGAGGGAGTACATATGACCACAACCCAGTGTACAAGTGTAGGAAATCCTCAAAGAATAGAAAACATTTAAAATACTGTAAGAAAATCAGTATAGCAAAAACACTCTTCCCCATTTTACTTCGGTAAAAGCAAGGGAGAGCAAAAAGTGTCTTAACAAAGTTGTTCCATTTAGACTCTGAGCTGTTGTTATTTAGGAGAACCGTTCCCCAGGGGAGGAATTGGGAGAGAGATTTAAAGTGTAATAGCACCTACAGCATTTGTGAATATGTCTTGTGAGCGGTCATGCGGGTGTTGGGAAGGTCACCGTGTTGTTCAAGGTTTCTCAACCTAGAATCCTGCGATTCTGGCTCATTGTAGACAGCATGGGCCCCTGGGGATCAAGCAATTGCCATGAGAAGTTCCCTCTTCTCCAAATGCCTCCAATGAAGAAGCTAAAAGAAATGACAGGGCAGCTTCAGCAGGATGTGGGGCTAAAGTTGAGAGCTTTGGAAAGGCTGGTGACATTCCTGATGGCAGGTAAACTTCCTGTTGGAGGACTGCCACCTGGACATTGAAAAAGGGACATGACTGAAAGTATCAGTTAGGCAGCCACAAACCAGGAACCTGTAAAACAATGCCTCGTCTCAGGTCTCAGTTGTGACTATGAAGTCATCTTTGGCTTACACCAGATAGTACCTGTTTCCTTCTTTTGACATTGACAGAGTTATTTACCGTGTAAAGTTTAAACTCCTATTGTAGCACATAAACATAGTACAAACTGAGGCATTTTAACGTTTTAAACACAAGCGTTTAGTAATATTACCTTCTTTTGCATTGTTCACTGCTGTCTCCAGAACTGTTTTATTTCTCTTCCATAGAACTCTCTAGCCACTGAACAATACTCCTGGTCCCCCCAAAAGAGTGTTTCATAATTAATCCTAGTAGGAAGCAGTGCATAAGACATGTATTACTAAGTTTTGCAAGAAGGGAATTTAATTATGATCTTTCTACCTTAGATGAAATTTGTGGCAATCCATCAACTGCAGAAAAGGGTTAGTTATGAGTTCAAGTTCTGGAGTAGAAGACAAAGATGCATCCTAATTTTAAAAAAAATTAGTATTTTAAACACAAAGCATTTAAACATAAAGAGTGGATTCTGCCTTGTCTTAGTACTTAGTACTGAATAGACAAGCTTTGGTTGGTAGTATTTTCTTTTAAAATATTTTATTTATTTTTTTATACACATGTGCACATTGCCTGCATATTTATGCACTGCAGGCTGGCAGGGCCATAAAGTCCAGAAGGATTCATATCACCTGGAGTTACAGTCATAAGCTATCATGTGAGCTATCATGTGAGTGTTAGGAATTGTATCTGCATTCTCTGGGAGAACAACCAGGGTTTGTACCTGCTGGTGCCTCTCTCTGGCCCCAACAATAATTTCTTATCCATAACTATATGGTTAGTAGGCTGAACTGTAGTTACAGGGATATGGTTTAAAATGTAGTTAGGAATTACACTGGTACAGTTAAGTGGCAGTGTTAGGATCCATGGCCTCTAATTTAGGGTAGTTGGCTGCGATTTCCTTCCCGATGAGCCAGGCTTAAGTCTTATTAGAGACAGCCATTGCTTATCACCAACATATGAGTGTCACTCATATATCTTCAGGCATGTTTTGTTGTGCTGGCCATTGTAGTTCATAGGCATCACAGCTGGTTAGGATATGGCTTGCTTCCCTCCCTTGATAGCTTGCATAGATCTTTCTGATACCTTGGAACAAGCAGAAGACTTTCCAGTTAGATCCAGCTGAAATCATCTGAGTCCTTTTTCCTATGTGTGCAGTCTTTTCAGCAGTAAGGACTTACCTTTGACCTCAGAAAGACAACCAATATGCAACATCAATAGCCTATATTATTTTGGGAGTTTCTTGGGCTACACTGACTAATAACTCAAATAAAGGTTACTTCTATTTAGCTACAGGGATTCTGTTAGATAGACTATGACCTTCGAGGGTAACATTATCATCCCAAGTAGAGTAACATTAGGCTATGTAAATGTATATGTATATGTATATTGCACATAATTTTAGGTAAATATAAATAATATAACTTCTTGAGGCTTTATCAAACAAGCTTGGTGTTACTTGCCACCATCTCTCTTTCCCCTTCTGTACTGACTTTCCCTTTCATCCCCAATTAGAGCCAACTCTCCATTTTTTCCATTTTCCCTTCCTAATACTTTTATCTGGATATTCACCTCCCAAGTTACCTCACCCTTTGAGATCCTCCTACTTTCTTGTTTTTGTTGTTGTGTTGTGTTTTGTTACTCTCCATACTGTAGACTCAGCTCTGAGGCTTGAGGCCTAGTAACCACAGATGAGAGAACAAGTGACATGTGTCTTCCTTGGTTTCACCTTGTTCCATACAATCCATTTTGTAGGTACATCCATTTGCCTTCAAATTTCATGAGGCTCAGGTTTCTTTACTGCTGAGTTGTATTCCATAGTATATATGTGTCACATTTTCATTGCCCGTTTCTCACCTAAGGATTTTGTTTCATTACCTAGATATTGTGATTAGGGCGGCAATGAACATGGATGAGCAAGTATCTGTGGAGGAGGATGTTGAGTTTTTGGGTCATATGTCTAGGTGTGGTTTAGCTGTGTTGTATGGTAGGTTTACTTTTAGCTTTTTGAGGATTCTCTATACTGATTCTCAGAGTGGCTGTACTGGCTTGTAATCCCATCATCTATGAATAAGTGTTCCTATTGTCCCACATCCTTAACAGCATTTTTGTCAGTTGTTTTGTTGAAATGAGCTGTGGTGGTTTGAATTGGAATGAGCTCATGCACTCATGTGTTTAAATGCTTTGTCCATAGGGAATGGCATTATGGGAGGTGTGGCCTTGTTAGAGTAAGTGTGGCTTTGTTAGAGTAGGTGTGGCTTTCTTGGAGATGGAGGTGTATTGCTGGGGGAAGTCTGTTTCAGAAGCTCAAATAAGACCTAGCTCCTGATGTCTGTGGATCAAGACATAGAACTCTCAACTGTCTCTCCAACACCATGTCTGTCTGTGCCATCATACTTCCTGTAATGACAATAATAGACTAAACCTCTGAACTATAAGCCAGCCCCATTAAATATTTTCCTTTATAAGAATTGCCATAGTCATGGTGTCTCTTCACAGCAATAAAACTCAAATTAAGACATTAGCTGTCCTTACTGGGGTAAGAGGAAATCCCAATGTTGCTTAATTTGCATTTCCCTAATTGCTGAGGGCAATGAACAGGATTTTTTTTTAAGGTATTTATTAATTATTTTTGTTTCTTTTACTGAGAGATCTCTGCTCAGATTTGGTCTTAATTACTGTCCTCTTACTGTGACAAAACACCATGACTAGGCAACTTATCAAAGAAAGCATTTAACTTAAGGCCTACAGCTTCAGAGGGTTAAAGTTCAGGAACATCATGGTAAGCAGCATGGTAACAAGCAAGCAGTCGTGGCACCCAAGAAGTAGGTGAGAGCTTATATCTGATCTATAAGCATGAACCAGAGAGATAGGTGGGGGTGGGTGGGGAGTGCTCTGGGCTTATGAATCTTCAAAACTCACCCCCAGTGACATACCTCCTCTAACAAATCCACAACTCCTATTTCTTTCTAAACAGTTCTACCATCTGGGGACTCTATGGGGTGGAACATTCTCATCTGAACCACCATATTCTGCTCAATGATCCCAATATGCTTCTAGCCATATCATAATGCAAAATTCATTTCTTCTAATTAATTTCATAAGTCCAGAGCCCTTCAATCTCAACACAGTTTAAAGAGTTCTAAGACTATTCTGAGACTCAAGGCAGTTTATTAATTGTCATTTCCTGTATTAATAAAAGCAAATTATATACTTCCAGTGGAACAGAATATAAATTACCATTCCAAACATGAGGAAAGACCACTACCACTAAAGTCTTTTCTTAATCTCAGAAAAGGAGACCATAATTGAAAAAAAAAATGTCTTCATAAGATTGGCTGCTGGGCAAGACTGTGAGACATTTTATTGACTGATGATTGATATAGAGGACCCAATCTACAGGGAGAAGAGCCTTCTCTATGAAGCTGGTTCTGGGGTATATAAGAAAGCAGGATAAGCAATTCAGGAGAAGCAAGCAGGTAAGTAGAATTCCTTCATGGTTTCTGCCCACAAGTTCTGCTTTGATTTGATGCTTTGATGCCATCACCAGGGAGTATAAGATGAAACAAACAAACTCTTTCCTCCCTACAGTGCTCTTGGTCATGTGATTAATCATATCAATAGAAATATACCTAGGATGGTTACTGAAAGATGTATATTCAGTGTAATCATTTTGTTTTGTTTATTTTTTCCTCTTTGTGTTCTCAGTTGTGCTTTCTTTAATCTGTTTTGGTTTATTTGTTCTTTATGAAGTTGCTTAGCTTTGTTTTTATTCCTCTCTTCAGTTCTAGAAGTTGCTTTCCATTGTTTTTTTGCGGACATACAGTTTTTGGACTGTGTCATAATTTTTTTTTCTTTCAGTATGGCAGATAGTTTTGCTGGGCATAGTAATCTAGGTTGTCAATCATGATCTTTTAGATCTGTCAGTTTTGCTCCTGGTTCCTCTGGCCTTCAGTGTTTCCACTAAAAAAATTTTTATTGGCTATTTTATTATTTACATTTCAGATGTCATCTCCTTTCCCCATTTCCCGTCTCTAGAACCCCCTATCACATCCTCCCTCCTTTTTGCTTTTATGCCATTTTAATTACATGCATCTATTAAGGTCAGTTTTAAGTTGAGGGACTAGCAATACAATAGATGCAAAAGTCAAGGAACAAGCAAGACAATAAACACAAATAGGCAAAGAACAAGCAAGGCATTACATCGAATTATGTGAACACTCCCATGATCACTGTTTCTAAGTGCTTATCAGGATGACCAAAATACCTGAGCCTACTTCCCTGTCCTAGCCCAAAGTCATTTTCATGTCTGAAGCCTACTTCCTTGTTCTAGCCTAAAATTTTGATTCCTGTCTGAAATTACTTCTTTGTCTAGCCTAGTATTTAGATTCCTGACTGAAATTATTTCTTTGTTCTAGCCTAATGTAAGATTCCTGCCTGAAGCCCACTTCCTTGCCTTGGCTAATGTCATATTCCTTTCAAGTGCCCATTTCCTTCTCTTTGGCCCCTGTCAGATTCTTGTCAGCAGCCCCAAAAGCTCTTTGTCTCTCCTCTTTTTTGTTTCATAAACAAAACTGAGCCTGTCTTATGTCATTCTGCCAAGAATGCCTTCCTTACCCATCATGGAATATGCACTATCAAAAGCAATGCATTTCTGTCTTAGGTTGGTAAGACTCTGCAGAATTTTACCTGACCTTGGCTTGTCAAAGCAACTGCAGAAGCAGTGGTGCTAGCAATTAATGTAATTAAAGCTGTTATATCAGCAATAATCAAGCCCACTCCCCTCCTGCTTCTGCTTAAAGACTGACTCACTTCTTCTAGTACTTCCAAGATTTTTTTCAGAAGACCAAGGTTTTCTAATACTCAGGACATTAAAACGAAAGCTGCTTGATAGAACTCTGTAACTGACATGCTGGATTTCAACACACTAACACTATTAGAAAATGTACATATAGTCAATGCAACTTACATTAAATACTGTAGAAGAAACAAAAGTAATTTTAACTTGACAATTAAAAGAGCCTTAACACATGTACTAACACTTGTTTGAAATCCATATCCTGTCCCAACTTTATCTCTTGCTAATATAACATAAATTGAGAACTGCAGCTGACTTCCAAATTTGTCTCTGAAAATGTCCAGAACCAGCCTTTCAAATGAAGACTGTTATTTCCAATTTTGGATTGATTTCTAGACCAGTATATGATTGAGACCAAATAATTGGTCACATTTAAGAAAAATACAAGAGTCATTATAACTTTTCTTTTTGATTCTCTGTTCCACAAGGTCTAAAAACTTGACACAAGGCAACTTGTTCCATCAGGAGTATAGGTAAGCAATGGTTGGTTGGGTTCATATGTCCAATATGGCTTCCCAGTTACCAATATCAGGGCACTTAGCAAGCTCACAGGTCAGTATCATTCTTTGTTCTGGCATCAGCATATCTCACCAGTTGCTCTGGCAGCCACCATGCTCCTTCAGCATCCTGCAGAAAAAAACCACAAATATGCCATTTATGATCCTGGGCATGTTAGAGCTCCAGGGAGTCTAGCCTCCTGTGAGATTTTTGGGAATGGGTGCAGAGCTGACGCCCTAGTACTGCTCTGGGCACCGGCAGGGACTGGAAGGGTCCCTCGACACTGGCCATGGGCATAGGACTATTTAAATTGTTTATCTTATCTTGATTTAACTTTGCTAGGTAGTACCTCTTGAGGCAACTATCCATTTCTTTTAGATTTTCCAGTTTGTTGGAGTACAGGTTTTTAAAGTAAGTCCTTATGATTTCCTGAATTTCCTTGGTATCTGCTGTCACATCCCCATTTTCATTTTTGATTTTGTTAATTTGAATATTCTCTTTCCATTTCATTTTTTAGTTTAGATAAAGGTTTGTCTATCTTGCTGATGTTTTCGTAGAATCAACTTTTTGTTTCATTTATTCTTTGTATTGTTCTCTTTATTTCTATTTTATTGATTTCAGTCCTAAGTTTGATTATTTCTTGTTGTCTACTTCTCTTGGGTGAGCTTACTTACTTTTGTTCTAGAGCTTTCAGGTATGTTGTTAGGTTGCTAGAATGAAATCTCTCCATTGTTTCTTCATTACTTAGTTTATTTACTTTGCATCCCAATCACTTCCCCCTGCCCTGGCCTCACCTCACACAGTCCCTCCCCACCCCTCCCTTTCTTCTCTAAGTGGGTGAAACTCTACCCCATGTCAGTTTTCTGCTAGACTAGGTATATTCTCTCCCACTGAGGCCAGATAAGGTAGCCCAGTTAGGAGGTCCACAGGCAAGCAACATATTTAGGGACATCCCTCACTCCAGTTGTTCTGCATGAAGACATCTGCTACATTTTGTATGGGGTGGGGTGTAGGTCCAGCCTGTGTGTGGTTGGTGGTTCAGTATCTGAGAGCCCCCAAGGGTGACACAGGATACCCATACTCTTTGTCTTCCTGTGGATTTCCTATCCCCTTCAGGCCACTCAAATCTTCCCCCAACTCTTCCATAAGACTTCTGAGCTCTGTCCAATGTTTGGCTGTGCATCTCTGCATCTGTTTCAGTCAGCTGCTTGGTGGAACATCTCAGAAGACAGTTATGCTATGCTTCTGCCTGCAAGCATAATAGAGTATTATTATTATTAGTGTCAAGGACTGGTGCTTGCCAATGGAATGGGTCTCAAGTTGGGCCTGCTATTGGTCGGCCATTCCCTCAGTCTTTGCTACACTTTTATTGCTCCACTTCTTATAGACAAGACAAATTTTGGGTTGAAAGTTTTATGGATGGGTTGGTGTCCTTATCCCTCCACCAGGAAATGACAAACTCAGATTCCATATCCCCATTGCTAAGAGTCTAAGTTAAAGTCACCCCACCCTCATTTACTCCTGGGAGCTTTCTCTTTTCTAGGTCTCTGGCATGTCCTAGAGATGAACCCCAGGCCTCCACCCCTACCAACCACTGATTTCCATTCATTCTCCTGGCCCTCTGGCCCTCCTGTTTCTCCTCAAACTTGATCCTGAACTACCCAGTTCTCTCTCTCCTTCTGCTTCCTATGAATATTTTACTTCTCCTTCTAAGTGATATTTAAGCATCCTTAATTGGGTTTTCCTCCTTGTATTAGCTTCTTTGGGTCTGTGGAATATAGCATGGTTATTCTAAGCTTTATGGCTAATATCCACTTATAAGTGAGTACATACCATTCATGTCCTTTTGGGTCTGGGTTACCTCACTCAGGATGATATTTTCAAGTTTCATTCATTTGCTTGCACAATCCATGATGTCCTTGTTTTTAATAGCCGTGTAGTATTCCATTGTGTAAATGAGCCACAGTTATTGATTCAGTTTTTCGATTGAGGGACATCTGGTTTGTTTCCAGCTTGTGACTATTACAAATAAAGCTGCTATGATCATAGTGGAACACATGTCCTTGTGGTATAATGCAGCATCTTTTGGGTCTATGCCCTGGGTTTTTTTTTTTGTTTGTGTGTGTGTGTTTGTGTGTGTGTGTGTGTGTGTGTAGGCTGTTAGTTCTATGAACTTTCCTCTTAGCACCTCTTTCATTGTGCCCCATAAGTTTGGTTATGCTGTGCATTCATTTTCATCCTATAAAGTCTTTAATTTCTTAATTTCTCTCTTGACCCATATTTCATTCCATATAGAGTTGTTCAGTTTCCATTAATTTGTTGTTTCTGTTGTTGCTGTTATCCAGCCTTTAAATCCTTGGGGGTCTGATAGGATATAGTCAGCTGTTTCAACTTTCTTGTATATGTTGGGATTTGCTTTGTGTTCCAGTATGTAGTCAATTTTGGAGAAAGTTTCATGAAGTGCTAAGAAAATGGTATATTCTCTTGTATTTGGGTGAAATGTTCATAGATATCTATTAGGTTCTGTTGGTTTATAACATCTGTAGCTTCAGTATTTCTCTGTTTACTTTTTGTCTGGATGACCTATATATTGGTTTAAATTTTACTTTATCATGGAATATCTTATTTTCTCCATCTGTGGTGATTGATAGTTTTGCTGGGTATAGTAATCTGGGCTGGCATCTGTGGTCTCAAGAGCTGCAGCACATCTGTTCAGGCTCTTCTGGCTTTTGAGAGTTTCCATTGAGAAGTCAGGTATATTTTTGATAGGTCTGCCTTTATGTGTTACTTGGCCCTTTTCTCCTATAACTTTTAATATTCTTTTTGCTTTGTATATTTAGTGTTTGATTATTATGTGGCAAGAAGTTTTTTTCTGGGCCAATCTGTTTGGTATTTTGTATGTTTTTTTATATCTTTAAAGGCATTTCCTTATTTAGGTTAGAATTTTTTTCTGTGATTTTGTTGAGAGTATTTTCTGAATATTTGAACTGTGATTTCTTTTATTCCTATTAGTCTAAAGATTTATCTTTTCATAGTCCCAGATTTCCTGGATATTACGTGTCAAGATTTTTCAGATTCAACATTTTCTTTGACCAAGGTATCTGTTTTTTTTTTCCTATGTTCATTGCCCGAGATTTTCTCTTCTATTTTTTGATTTTGCAGGTGAAGCTTGCCTCTGTAGTTCCTGTTCAAATTCTTAAATGTTTCATTTCAGAATTTCTCAGTTTGCATATTCTTTTTTTCTTCTATTTCCATTTCCGTATCTTGAAGAGTTTTGTTCAGTTTCTTTATTTTCTTTAAGGGATTTATTTATTTCTTCCAATTGTTTGTTTGCGTTTCCTGGATTTCTATGAGAGATTTTTTCATTTCCTCTTTATTGACCTCTATCATATTCATGTAGTTGGTTTTAAGGTCTTAGCATGCATGTGCATGTGTGTGCGTGTAACTCTGTCTCTCTCTCTGTCTCTCTCTCTCTGTCTCTCTCTCTCTGTCTCTGTCTCTCTCTCTCTCTGTGTGTGTGTGTCTGTGTGTGTGTGTGTGTGTGTGTGTGTGTGTGTACTTCAGCTCTGTTGAAATATTCAGAGCTTGCTATGGTAGGATATCTGGGCTTCAGTGGAGACATACTGCCCTAATTGTTGTGGGTTTTGTTGTTGTTGTTGTTGTTGTTGTTGTTGTTATCTAGGTATCTGGGTTAGTGATGGTTTATAGCCCTAGATGCTGATTTCTTAGTGTGTCCTTGTTACATGGTTTTAGTTCCTTGGTTTCTGTTTCTTCTCTGTATTTTTGGAGAGTATGATTGCTGTGTGTTTCTTTTCTTTTTTTATTGATCTATTCAGTTGTGTTGGAGACTGGAATGCACTGACAAGTAGGGTAAGGAGGGGTAAGTGGATGGTCTGTGGGATATACAGAAGATGTGGGCAGAGGGGAAGCAAGGCTGCAGCCATTGTTCTGTTGCAGGGAAGCCAGTCAATGAAGGACTGGTCTGGTGGGACAGAAAGAATAGAGAAGATCTGTCAGTAGTCTAATTTGTTTTTTGATAGTCATGGCTTGTGGTTGAGCCTGGGATGCGCACTTTTTAAATTTCTAATTGGTTCACATTTATTCTTATTTATTTATTTATTTATTTATTTGATTTTGTTTATTTTTTATATCTCCTGCCTATCTGTGATTTATAAGATGCTTAAAGATTTCCATTATAGTAATTTTGAATTAAAAAGAATTTTGTTGGAGAGAGTCAAAACTAAAATTGATTCTAAGGTTTTCTTTCTCAGCACCAATCCCTATGTGCTTTACAATGACTGTGCATTTATGTTCAGCAATTGTCTTTCCTCTGTGCCTGTCTTTCTATACTTTGACCTCATCACTTTATGTGTGTGGCTCTGGGTGGCTCTTCATGTCCAGAGATGCTGATACAGGTGCCAGCATCAACATAGCAAGCAGTACAGCTTCATTCCCAACAGGGAGAAGGCCTTTGGTCTCTCAACCTCTGAGAGCTAAAGGTGGTGTTTAAGCATAGCCTCGGGTGATGGAGAGTTCTGTCAGCATGCTTTCAATGGCTAGCATTGAAGTTTAATGACGACTTTCACCATATATATATATATATATATATATATATATATATATATATATATATATGAGAGAGAGAGTAATGGAGATCCAGAAAATGCAAGAATGAGAAAGCCAGTAAACAATAGAGAGGGAGAATGCAGACAGATGCAGACAGGGAGGGAGAGAGAGAGAGAGAGAGAGAGAGAGAGAGAGAGAGCATGAAGTTAGGTGGGTAGAATTGGGGAGTGAAAGGAAAAGGGAAAATACGATGAGAATCTATTATATGAGGAAATTTTAGTTTAAAATTATAAAAGTAAAATGAATCAGCTCCTAAAATTCAGCATCTGTTTCTGAATCTGTTTCTAGTAGAGGAATCTGTCGACTTTCTGGGGGTGGTTTTGTCTTTCAGTTCTTTTAGTTTGTATTCAATTGGTAGTGCTTTCCTTGGAAGGAAAACAATCAAAGTATGATCTTCATTTGTCTATGTATGTCCAGTTCCCTATGTGTAGGCAATCAGAATAATCAATACTAGAATTTGTTCATCAACTACTCATTGACCTGATTATTTAATATTATCTTTTTGGTGTGTGTGCTCTAGGTTGAAATGTGAGACATGGATCAATTAATTAAGAGCAAAACTCCTACAAATATTAAATGATTATCTCAAAGAAAAAGGTAATAGAAACATGACCAGTGCAAGGCAGCTTGTTCTTTAATGGCCAGAGAATTCATAATTGTAGATATTGAGTTCATTATTTTGATATTTGTGTATACTTATGCAAAAGCAATTTTGGGCTTGACTGACTTGGATAATTATCTCAGTTTGCCACTTTAATTTGCTTATGGAGAAAAAGTGAATTTGGGGAAAATGGTTGGTGACACACATTCTGATAAGGATCAAATATGGAAATGACACCAAAAATCTATGATTTCAATACTTCAGGAAGATTTAAAAGGAGCAACTTTGAAGTTTTATATGGATCAGTGCTCGTAATGACTGACTTGCAAAATTCTCTTGGGTATATTTCTTTCTGTAATGTGATGTTACAGATGTACACTGCCAACAACCAAAGAGGCAGTGCTTTGTGAGATCAAAAAGTAGTTATACTTGTTTGCAATATTAAGCATATAAGTCATTTTCAAAAGCTTGCATAATGATTACATTGGAGTAAGAATAATGAAGTATAAAGATCAAGTCTTCACTTCATTGAAAAAAGATAATTTATTGTCCTGCCAAGAAAATCAAAATATTTCTATATAACATCATGAATGGCAATGAGACTCTTGATAAGAGTGTGAGGTAGGTACTCCGTTTTAAACTGGAGAGATGGCTTAGTAGTTAAAAGTTCTCACTGATCTTTTCAATGATTGGAGTTTTGTTTTCAACAATCACATGGGGCTACCTATAATTTCCTGAAATTCCAGTTTCAAGGGATCCATTGTTCCCTTCTGGCCCCCAAAATTACTTTCACACACTTGTACATAGACATAGACACACACACACACACACACACACACACACACACACACACACACACTAAAATAACTATATAATAAATGATGTTGAGTTTATTCAGTTTTTTATTATCTTGACAAAAACTAGAGTCATCTAATAAATAGGAACGCAGCTGGAGAAGTGTCTGTGGAGACATGTGTGAGACGTTTTCTAGAATTGATGGGATGGGCAGCCCACCCTGGGCGGAGGCATCCCTGAACAAATGATCTTGGGTGCTACAAGAAAGCAGGCTAAACTAGCCATCAGTAGCAAGCCAGTAAATGGTATTCTTTCATGGTCTCTACTGGAGGTCTCTGCTTCCAGGTTCATGTCCTGACTTCCTGCCCTTGATTTCTTGATGATGTACTATATGATCTGAATGTGTAAGCCAAACAAACCCTCTCCTATATATCTTGGTTTTTCTCAGGATTTTATCATAGTATCAGAAAGTAACTGGGACAGGTAACACATCCACACGTTTAATGAAAAGAACTAGAGAAACTCATGACTTTAGTTATTGTTCCTTTTTATAACTGACCCTTAAAAACTCAGTTTTTAAACATAAAATAATCCAAATCTTTGAGAAATATAAGTGTGGGGAGTCAGGCCTTGACATTTCAGTTGATTTGCATATAGAGACGATCTATTCCAAGACGACACAGTTATGTTCCTGTTTCTCTGTTTCTCCTTTCTTTGAAGAAGTGGCTGGGCAGTTGGAAAAATATGTATGCTGCTGGTGAAGAATTTATAACAGCATGTGAAGCCCAATTTGGCATACCATGTAACTCTTCCAGGCACATTGCAAAGTTTCATCAACAGTTTAAACTGAAATATTTCCTGCCACTATTCTCCCCTTCAGCTGATCCCAAATGTAACTACTCAAGATGTTTTAGCCTACTATGTTGTATGCTGTATATTGTTTTTATAAAATGGAATATAATTATTGATTCACAAAGGGCCTCAGGGCACAATTCTTAGAAGCAATGTTCACTCTTTATGTTTAGGTGTAAATGAAACAATTGTTGTATATGTTTCTCTGGTGCTTTCCCTTATCCCAGTGGCTGATGTCATCAAAACATTATAGAGCCTTTCTTGAAGATTCAATGAGCCATTTAGAAAACCCATTGTGGCCATACTAAGACATGCATATTTCCTGTGTCTTCTCTAGTAACAAGTGGTTAGAAGATTTTCTGGTTTCCCTGGAAAGATACCTTGTGTTTCATTGCAATCATGATTCATTTTGTTCATGTTTCGAGGATTTTGGTTGTCGACATCTTAATTTTGACATTTTGTGGTCTTTTAAAAATTATACAGCATTTTAATTAATTATTTGAGAATTTCATGTAATGTATTGGAGACAGATATTTTATCTTTTGACTGAACAAGGGACAAGGAATATAACTTAAAGGATAAAATATCAACCACCTAAAATATTTTAACGGAGAAATTAAGTGATCCAGTGCTTATATACATGTTTTGGTCTTTTTAGAGAAAATGTCTCATGTGGTCTTTATTCTACTCACAAGTCCCAAGTGCTAGGACTGTAGACAATTAATTCTATCTGTCCTGTTTCCACTTGTATTTCTAAAGAAAATGAGAGCTTGGAAAACAGGATCTATGAATGAGATGCAGAGTATAAATGACTCAATTTGCTCACATACATGATAATACATATCTCTGTAATTAATATATTAACAAAATATTGACTAAATAATTCAATTCAGAAGAAGGGGATAGAGAGAGAATATGAGGAGAGACAGCTGAAATTGGAAAGCATTGTGGGGAGATGTAGAAACCTAGTGGAGTCTTCCTGGAATCTATGAGGGTGATCCTCGTGAGGACTCCTAGTCATGGAGGACATGGAGTCTGAACTGATCATCTTTTGTCAAGATATCCAGTGGTGGGACTGGTGGGTTGAATTGGGTGATTGGCTGAGGGCGTTTCATGGAGATCTTGAAACAACCCAGGCCTACACTAGAGCAGAAGCTGACATGGTCATCCTTTGAAAAATAACAATGGGACCCAACTGTTGAGGACAATATCCACACAACTCACTGAATGTGGAGAGGCTGAGCTGATACCTGCATGGAGCCTTCACCTCTGTGTTTTAGTGTCTTGTTTGGGAAGGTACTTTGCAGGCCATGGAAAGAGAAACCTGGGTACCAACTGAGCCACAAAACCTTCAACATACAATCTGTCCTGTCTGCAAGATGTGCTGGGACAATGGTGGCACAGAACTTTTAGAAATGGACAAGAAATGTCTTATTTAACTTGAGCCCGACATCTGGAGAAGGATCCCATGCCCTAGACTTCATGGATAGCCAAGAACTCAAGGCTGGATAGGCCAGAGACCTAGGGTAGAACTAATTACAAACCAAACTAATCCGGACCAGACCAGACCAAACCAAACTAAAGCAATGGAATGATTCCTGAGGACATTCTGCTACTTTCATAGATTGGTGCCTTGTCTAGTTGTCATCAAAGAGGCTTCCTTCAGTAGCAGATGGGAATAGGTGCAGAGACCTACAGCCTAACATCATTATACACACACACACACACACACACACAGAGAGAGAGAGAGAGAGAGAGAGAGAGAGAGAGAGAGAGAGAGAGACTAAATTGAAGGTCTTCATTTGGGTCCCTCCACTCAGGATTGGGGAACCCTGCAGATGCAGAGGACAGATTGTAGGAGCCAGAGGGGTTGAGGCCACCAGGAAAACATAGCCCACTGAACCAACTGATCAGAGTTCATTTGGGCTTACTGAGACTGAAGCAGCAAGCATGGGGCCTGCATTTATATGTTATGGGTGATAGCTGGTGTTTTATGGAACTCTGAACAGTGGGAGCAGGTGTATCTTTGACTCAGTTACTCTGTAACTTCTATTGGGCTGCTTTGTCCAGCTTCAATATGAGGGCTTTTGCCTTGTCTTACTGTGTCATGTTTTGTCCTGTTTGACAGTTGTCTCTTGGAGGCTTACTCTGTTCTGAAGGAGAAATGGAGAGGGGAGTAGTGAATCTTAGGGAGGGAAGAGCTGGAAGGGTTGGGGGGGGGAACTGTGGTTGGGATATATTGTATGAGAGAAGAATCTATTTTCATTAAAAATAAAAGAACACTCTGCCCGTTATGACTATGTTCTGTTACCAGTCTCTAATATTTATTCACCGGACATTCAATATTGAATAAGAGCTTGCAATCTCAGTAGCATATTTTTAAAAATGTCTTTTGTATATTGAAGAGAATAAACAGATTTTTTTTCGGCTAGAGAGAACTACACATCTCAGTCTGCTATTGAATAACAATTATGAAATAACACCTTATTTTCAAAACAATAAGAATGTTTATATAATACAAAGAAAACTTCTAGTTTGCCAACAGATTGCATTGCAGCTTAATGCTAATGGATTTGTAATTCTCTGCCCCCACTACTATAAATATATGTTCCTAAAAACAATCTAAAATAAATTTTTAAAAATTTGTATAACTTACTTTATAAATATCTTTGTTAGTATTTTTTAAAATCTAGTTCATGAATAATTTCTTTCACTTCCAACCTGCATAGCATTATAGATATTTAGAAAGGAAGTTTTGTTTCTGTCAAGACTTTGAGGTGGAGCAAGGATCTCACAGACACTAGAAAAGACCTTCATCACTGAGCTCTGTCCATGACCCAATGAATTATCCTTCAAGTGTTCTTAAGAGCAAATATGAAGGAGTACAGCAGCTGAACTCAGAAAACATTACCCCACACACAAAAGAGTTCACTTAAATTATTCATTAAAAACCCACCCTTTTCTAAATCTTTACGCTATGTCTGTCTCACATTTAAACACCTTCTCCAATTGATCACCCATTATTTTCTCAGAATTCCTAATCATTCTAGTTGTTTACAATGTTCCTCCTTGGTTTGACACCTCAGCTTGGGATGCTGGAGCGGTTTGGTGGGAGTGGGTGAGTGAGTGGGGGAGCACATTCATAGAGACAAAGGGAAGTGGGGAGAGGGATGGGAGGTGGTTGTGGAGAGGTAACCTGGAAAGGGATATCATTTGGGATGTAAATGAATAGAATGATTAATAACAAACAAACAAACAAACAAACAAACAGAAACAGTGTTACTTCTTGCTTTTTTCATCCCCTTCAAACTTGAAGTAATTCTCTTCTCTTTCTGCTGAGGAGTTTGCTGCTCTCAACTGGTTCATAGCCCTGGTGACTAAACCCAGCTCCCTGCATGCCACACAGTACTACACAGTCAGATTCTCAGTCAGGGCTTTGTGTGGAACTCTCAGTATGTCACTGGCTAGTTTTTAGTTTTGCTTGATTTTTATTAATGAAAACGTTACTTAAGTGATACTTGTCTTGATGATCACATATTTTGTGAAACATATTTATTTTTCAGTCTGTAAATTTTAAAACTTTTGCATTTTGACCTTTTCCAAACTGTGCTTCTCAGTTACTCAAAGATTGCTCGAATCTTCTACTCGAAGATTGCTGGTTATTGCTTGTAAATATTCAGGTTTTTTTTTTTTTCTGTTTGGCTAGGTCAGAGGTGCCTTAGAATGAAAGATGTTTGGGGCTGGGACACCTGATTAGTCAAATCCCAGCCATTTTCAACCATATTCTCTTGTTCCTCAAAGCATAATGGTCAATATCTTGCTTTTCTTTCTCTCTTTCTTTCTTTCTCTCTTTCTTTCTTTCTTTCTTTCTTTCTTTCTTTCTTTCTTTCCTTCTTCTTCTTCTTCTTCTTCTTCTTCTTCTTCTTCTTCTTCTTCTTCTTCTTCTTCTTCTTCTTCTTCTTCT
>NW_021620885.1:3612995-3619164 GCF_004785775.1 Grammomys surdaster
CTTCTTCTTCTTCTTCTTCTTCTTCTTCTTCTTCTTCTTCTTCTTCTAACTTTAAAAGACAGCACAGATCTTCTTAGAGGGAAAGTAAATGGCCGGATCTCAGCTCCTTCTGAATGAATTAGAGTTGGCAGGCTGCGATGTCTAGAGCTGACTTACAGGACTTGATGTGAAAATGTAGCTTCTTGTAGAAGTTATAATAAATTAAGGCTTCTGCCAGAGGCTGAAGTTATAAAAGTTAAGGGAGAAAAATACACTGCCATTCTTTATATTTTGGGCTTTGGGAAGAATTTTGGTCCTCAGCGGGTTGACAGTACAAAATAGACAAATCTGATGTTTTGGAAATTGTGCCAAGTTTTGTGTATAGCAGCTTGTGAGCATCTTATATTAAGCTGTGAGTTATAGCAGTGAAGGGCTCAGAAGTGAGAAATGGTGTCTAGCTTGAGGCCTGTGGGGCACACAAGTCCCATGGTTCCTACTTTTGAGTGACAATATCGTCTAGCTTTCTATCGGGGATCATGCTGGGTTTTTTTTCCCCCTCCAGTACTCCTTCCTGAAAACGTGAAGGTATTGTTAATTTAAAAGCTGTCACTCACTGAGCATGGAAATATTTTTCTCACTTTTAAGTCCAGTGACAGGCAGGAGATGACAACGGCAGTGGGTACTTTGAGACAGGTGATGATTTTCTTCAGTTAATTCTATTAACTGTTTAAAGCTTGGGACAATGTTAATATTAAAAACTTTGGACATTTCGAAAAAAGTAGCATTTCACATTAACTTCATCTAATTTAAGTAAGTCTTGACCTGTTTTAGTCACAGTTGGGATATTGTGAATGGATTTTGTTTTTGTCTTTCTTTTATGGTGACCAGATTTTAGAAACGGGGGCAACCGGAGAGTGCTCTGGAAGCAGTTTTAAGGCCTGGGTGTCCTGAGATGGAATCTACTTGATCTCCACCTCTTCCTTCCTTGTTGATTCCATCCTCGCGGGAGATTTGCTGCCAGGGCACAGTCCAGCAACAGGAAATGACCCCGACATCTCCCTGATGTTTCTAGCAGCCCATTTGTCAGTGTACTCAAAACAATGTTGATGCTGTGACTCTCTTGTCTTTCCAGTTATTATTTTTTACATTGTGACAAATTACGCAGGCATTTCCTGGCTTCAGGAGAGCCTGAAATATTAGCAGTGGCAACAGTCGAAAATATGTGTTGAGAATCTGAGAGTGGGTCAGGTTACCAGGAGTTACAGTTATCAGGGAAGGGACAGAGGAGGGCAAGGGTTCATTTGGCTTCTGGTGCTGGGTCTAAAGGACACGAAAATAGAGATTAATCTCCTGGTTTCTGAACACAACCAAGCACAGACAAGGCACACACAAAATGATATGGAAAGAAAGAAAAGAAAGTAGATCAGTGGCAACTGTGATCCAAATTTTATTATATTTAGAGTGGTCAGCAGGACTTTCCCAAGCCTTAGGCTTTTCTTTGGGAGTAAAATGGGTTTTTAAAAGTGTGTTTGTCTGTGCTGTGCCAGTATCGTTTACTAACAAATGACTGCAGCTGCATCCCAGTGGCCTTGCAGAGTCTTAATGTTGCTTCCAGATGTGCTTAATTTATTTCCAGGGTGTAATGTTTGCCGTGGGAGGCTTGGATGAGTTTCTCACTTATCAGCGCCAATTTCTTGTAGGTAGGTGAAACTTCAGTCTTCTCCTGGATGGTAAAATAGAACAAGAAGATATTTTGACTTCATTAATAGCAAATGAGAAGCCCTGAAGTATCCTGGGTAAAATTTAACATGTACTTAGTGCTTCAGGAGCATGTGCACCTGGGCTGACGTTACTGCAAGATTCAACTTTGTACAGTGTTTCCACAGGAATTTTAAAAATTTAAAAATTTGAGAATTGTTCTACATTGTTTGCTTTCAGAAACTCCAGTGGTTGATTCATTATAAAATATTAAGAGGATGAGATGAATCTGATCTTCAGCTGCCTGAAAGACTGCTGAATTGCAGCTGTGAACGCTCTTTGAATATTGGGCACGAAGAGTAATATAACATATTTATTGCAGATCTACCATATAACTTTTATTTGGGATCATATTAAAATGAAAATCCATTTAAATGTAAAATTCATAATGTATCTAGAGCAATTGTGAGTAGGTATAAAGCGATGTACAAACTTAGCAGGAGGATTTAAGAGACATGGATATAAAATCAAGTTGTTGAAGATATTTGAGTGAGCTTCACTGAGCTTAAATACTCAGGAAAACAGATCATCTAAACTGACATGCATCAAAAGTGTAGAGCCCACTGTCCTGTCAATGATCTCAGTGCCAACCCCTGAACTAAGACGCCTGACCTGGTCTCGTATCGTATCTTTAACCTTTAATGTTCATGGTAGAATAGCACATTGATCCTGATACTAATGACAGCAAGCTACTTGCTACCTAGGTAAGGTATTTTGCATGAGTTTATAAACTCAACTCCTTATTTCTCGTACAAGGGCTGTGGGAGCATGTAATCTACCCTAAAGGGTGAAGCAATTATACTAGTGTCTAAAAAAAGAGTTGCTAAAATTACCCTAGAAAAATCGTATCATCCATGAGAAAGAAAGCTCTTGCACTTGTTTTATATTCGTAAAAAACCTTGTTATGGTGACCTGTGTGTTTCTAACACAGGTCATGTGATGTGCTAACTTCTTAGGTGACGAAAGCAAGCACCATGATGTTCAACAGCTCATTTTTGGTAGAGTACAAAATGACAAGGGCCAAATATTTTGACAGGTAATGCAACTACTTTTCAGAAGAATGCTGGATATTCACCCCACGCTCAGCCTGTGTGAATCAGTAGGGTTTGCAAATGGGTGAAATGAGAATTCGATAGGCTAAGTGGATGACTATGTCTCTCAAACTTCTCTCACAGAGAGGTTTTTAAGTTAACATCAAATATCTAGCTGAATGGCCGGGAGAGACGGCTTGGTGGTTAAGAGGTACTAGTTGCTCTTCCAGATGACCCGATTCCCAGCAATGGTGGCTCTTGACCTCCAGTAAACCCAGTTCAGGTGATCTGATGCCTTCTTCTGACCTCCAGGGTACCAAGCTTGTACACTTGTACAAGCTTGCACATGTGTCAACCACAAAAGGTTTTTTTTTTTTTTTATTACCACAAATAGTTTACAGTCAAGTCACTCACAAAATAATCAGATGCTTTTGGCATTAGAGATGTGTTTTGAAACTTCAGCTTAGGATATTTATTACACTGTAGGAGAGGTCCTAGGATCATGTTGTCCTGGTTACATAATTTACTAATCTGAAGGTAATTATTATTTTAGCTAGTTCTCCATTGTTGCAATAAATAAGCAAAGCTGAGTAATTTATAAAGAGGAGTTTATGTATTTCAGGATGCTGGACATCCAGCAGCATGGCATGTATATAGGAAAGCATGGGAATCTCTCAGCCTGCTCAAAAGTAGCTCACTCTGCAAGTGACTTAGCTGACTCCTTCTGCCCTTAAGACCCAATGACCTGATGGGCTTACTGTCTCTCAATCATGAATCTTTGCAAACAGACCTTCAAATGAATATGGATAAAAAAATACATGTTAGGCTACAGCATATATTTTATTTTGATGCGTGTGTGTATTTGTGTATGTGTGTGTCTGTATGTGTGTGTGTGTGTGTCTGTGTGTGTATGTGTCTGTGTGTGTGTGTGTGTGGGGATATTTGGATGTATAGGGTAGTATAATGTGGTAGATAGTATTTGTACCTGTTCATGTGCATTTGTACATAGGGGTCAGAAATCCAACTCAGGGGTTTTCTTGATAATGTTTCACTTTATTTCTAGAGACAGAACTTTTTGCTGAATCAATGATTCAGCAAGCCCAGCTTACCACCAAGTCCTAGGAAGCTGCCTGTATTTACCTTCCCTGTGTTAGTATTACAGGACCCACTGCCATACCCAGCTTTCTCATGGGCACTAGAGATCTGAACTTATCTTTATGCTTGCATAACAGGCATTTTAGCAACCAAGCTGCCCCTTAAGTGCAGCTGATTAACACTATTATCCTTTTCTTCAGTCATGTAGCAATGGAGTGGAGAGAAGCAGGTCTCAAGGCAGGGCGCGGGGATTCTGGATTGTGAATCTGCAGTATGTGTTTTTTGTGCATACTTAGATGGTTCCAACCTCTGATAGATACCTGTTGTCCTGGTTCTCCAGATGCCCATTAGGCTGAATTGCCAGGTGTGTAGGTCTTATCATAATGTGGATCTGATTTATATTTAGCACCAGGAATGATGACAAACATGGTTTGAGAAATATAAATTCAGAAGGCAGCTTGTAGACAATATTTCAAATTAGATGTTTAAGTTTTAAGTTGAAGATTCAACACTGCCATTATGGTCTGGAAGTTCGCTTCTAAGAATATACAAAGTGATGCACTTTTATGAACCAGATGCTACCCTTCATTGTCTGTACATTTCAATAGAAACCTTGCAAAAATACAAAAACAGAATTTTTGTGTTACCATCCATAAACTCGTAGCAGTTCTATGAACAACAATTATGCTTCTGTTGATGTTTTATGTGTATACATTTCAATGACTGGGAACTATAATGGATGGTAACTACTGTAGCGAGAATAAATTGTCTTTCCATTCCTGTTATAGGAAAAGATATCATAAGTAAGAAAAAGTACAATTAAAATGGAAAGAAAGGCATTAAGGGAGTCAGAACATTACCAAGTAAAAGTCTATCATATAATTTTTTTCGAGATTTTGTAATGTATATTTTTATTTTCAGTTTCTTTAAGATATGCTTGTCTCTTGCTCTTTTTCTTACATTAAACTGATTTTCAGACTCAGTTTTGCTTTCTTGACAGGAACAGTTTCTAAAAGAGAACTACTAGCTTAATATATAGATGCATGCATTTTTTTTGTCTTTGAATTTAGAAAAACTGTGATGTGCCTAGATCCAGAGTAGGAACATAGAGGAGAAGAAGGGACCAGTGTAGTGGAGCTTTGGGGAAGGAGAATCTGCCTTTGACAGTTCAATTTCCTGTCCTGTTCTTTCCTCTTAAGTACAAGTGTGTCTCTGAAAGAGCTGATACTCCAGAAAGCATCTGAAAGCAGATAACACTAAGAGTCAGCAAGGCCCATCTAGCACTTTTTCTTTGACATATCCTAACTATTCTTCCATTTTTCACAAAACATTTTCACTGTTAGAGACTTCAATAATTTCCAGAACCTTCTCTGGAGCAGGATTGTGTTCCTCGAAACACTGGCTGTGGTGAAGCCTTGATTCTTCTGTGCTCAGAATATCATGATGTTGAGACGCTCAGTCTTGCTGCTCAACTTGGTGAAGGTGCTGTCTGTCTGTCTGTCTGTCTGTCTGGTTTGGGGCTCCACCCCTTGGTTGGTTCTGATTTGTAGCAGTAAAATGCTATGTGAAAACCCAGTACTTGACTTCATAGGATTTGCCCCCTAGAGTTTGGGGAACTCTTAAGTCTGCTAGAAGCCATTACAAACGTTTCATCTGCTTTTGGTTTGTGGGTTCTGAGCTCATGTTTTCCAAATGTCACATTTGGAATGTGAAACTCAGGAATTTTCAAGGATTTTGATCAAGCCATTGATTTTATTCATTGTCTCCTGTGAATGAACAATTCATGATGTGTAGTTTCTTTGTAAGCATTTTGCTTTCCCCTTATACATTATATCATGTAATCTCATTGAGCTGACATGTTCTTTGAAAGGCTAAGAGCATTTGAGGATATGTGTTTTGAGAAGAAAGGTGAACTCATTAGCTTGACTTTCTAAATATTTTAATAGTGTCACTGAAGCCTGAAATGCCATTTTTATTCAACCATCTCTTTTGTTTTTCTGCCACAACTTAGCACTTATAGTGAATGGCAATACATATTAATAAGCAGGCTGCTTAATAAGACTCAGGTTAATGATTATAATTATTCCTACATGGTGTATGCTGGCAGTGTGTGCAAAGATATTCACTCTTCAACAAAAACTCATAAGGCTTTTACAGGTAAATTTGACACCCAGTTGTTATCTGAGTAGGTTAACAGTGTTGTGAACCTTGGCCTCTCTCCCTCTCCCTCTCCCTCTCCCTCTCCCTCTCCCTCTCCCTCTCCCTCTCCCTCTCCCTCTCCCTCTCCCTCTCCCTCTCCCTCTCCC
>NW_021620885.1:3619564-3630145 GCF_004785775.1 Grammomys surdaster
CTCCTCCCCTCCTTCCCTCCTCCTCCTCCTTCTCCTTCCTCTCTCTCTCTCTCTCTCTCTCTCTCTCTCTCTCTCCCTCTCCCTCTCCCTCTCCCTCTCCCTCTCCCTTTCCCTCTCCCTCTCCCTCTCTCTCCCTCACTCCCCTTCAAAAAAAGTGAACATTTTAATTACCTGGGGATCATGTCTGTGGTGAGTGGGTATGGGGCCAGCAACTTTTCAGGAGATATCTGAAAGAAACCTTCCAGTCTTGCAAACATGAGCACCATAAATAAATACTCCAAGATATACACTGGTGAGTCAATGACTCAGTGCAGTGTGCGACTGTGGAGTTCCTAGCTTCAGGTGAATGGTAGTTTTTGATTGACCATGTCCAAAGAATGACGTTGTAAAATGGTGCTCTGTGTCTCACAGTCCAAGTGGTCTCCTCTTAAGTGTTCATGACAAATGACCAATTCATAGTTCTGGCTTATGTTCCACTTCTTAATCATTAGGCATTTTACCTTTGGAGATGTGTTAAACACTTAAATCAGGGCTCTTTAGTAGAACATGGCCTGCCAGGGAAGGGCAAGACTTGAAGCTGGCCAACGGAGGCTAGTAGTAGACCGATTTGAAGGTCTCTGACAGTAGCATTGATCATCTCTAGATTGTTCTGACCTAGATTTGCCAAAAATTTACTTTTCCAAATGAACTTTGATAATTTAGGGTGAGGAAGTAGAATCAAATAGACAGGGACATTCCTCCTCTTATGGGGTGGGGGAACCATGCTAACTTGAGATTATATTTTGTAAATTGTTCATGAATTAAAACACTTCTTCATTTAACTACAAGATGTTTAGAGTTTAAATAAAAGTTCAAAAGGCACAAGTAAACAGAGTGGAAGTGGGTATAATGAACACTATCCACATACTTCTGTCTCTCAGGTTCTAGAAACTGCAAGTCCTATATGTGAGCAGGCTTCTGCCCCTCTGTACACTACTTAACTTGCTCTCAGTATCTACAGTGCCTGTCCCACCTTTGGGTCCCATGGGAGTTAATAGCCTTCATAACGGCAATCTTCCTTTTATGAAAAAAAGTAGGACTTTCTAAGTGGCTCATTTCCTTTAAAGCCATTTCTCCTTTCCTTTCTTTCCTTCTTGGGTAAATCTGTGTACTACTGGTTGCTGGAGGATCTTATACAAACTACAATTATCATTGATATTGTGTATTAACTTTCTGTGGATATTTTGGTGTTACCTGATACATCGTGAATTTCATGTATTTAGTCTTCCTTTGATTTCTTTATTAACATTTGGCCACCATAAATAAATTGTTTGCTGACTAGATGCATGGCTCAGTGAATATTAGAAAACCACTTGTAGATTTAAGTTACTTTGTAAAACTATTTACCTCTAGAAGTCTGTGAATATGGACAATATTCAGTACATATTTGTTAACATGAAATGAATGCTAACCAATGAATAGGCTACTCTTTGAAGAGTTACGGGGTGGCCAACAGACATTCTCAATGATCAAGCCTCTTAAATAATTTCCTGCTAGAAAAAATTAGATTTTAAGACTACTCTCTGGTTCTTAAATTTAGTTAAAATGAGCAATTCTTAAGAATATGAATCCATAAATTAAGTTTATTAAATTGTCAAAAGTACATTATGTATAATGTCACACATAAGCATGTCTGACAGAAATGTCTTCATTGTGTTTCATGGTGACCTTTTAGTATGGATGTAAGTTCTACTTGACATAATTCTGTTGAATCACCTTATCAGCACTGAGCAGAGAATATTGAGGTATTGTCCAACATCAATGATATCAGCACTTTTTTTCTAGAAGCAAGTCAAGATGAATTTAAAATAAAAAGCCATACATCAGTACTACATCCAGTTGGTATTTATTATATATACACAGCTAAATTATTTTTACAAATATGTTTGTCTATATTAAAGATGTATATCTCATTCACCATATGAGGGCAATCTTTTGGTCCAGTGGTTTTGCCTGAGTCTTCAGCATGAATCTTCTAGGAAATGGTCTTTCTGGAACATGCCTTTAAGTAGGAAATTTCAGCATGGCATATTTGAAAATACATTAATGATTAAGAACCTGATGTAAAATTGATCCAAGAACTCTGCCTTGCATGTGGACCAAGGAAAGACTGTACTAGACATCTGTCTTTCTTGTGATTAGCTCTTTTATTTTTGCAACCATACCCACTCAAAATCTAAATTTTGTAGATAAGTAGATAATCGTTATGTAGATAAAGCTAGTAGCTTACTTATTTTTCTATTGTGATACACCGCTATGAACAAGGTAAATTATGGAGAGTTTACTTGGGCTCACAGCTCTAGAGAGTTGACGTTACGGATGCTGACATGAAGGGATGGTCACCTGTGGCTAGAACAGCAGCTGAGAGCTCATCTCTTCATCCACAAGCACAAGGCAGAGAGGGCGCTGACTGGGAATGGTCTGGGCTTTTTAAACCTCAAAGCCAGTGACACACCTCCTCTAACAAGATCACACCTCCCAATCCTTCCCAAACAGTTTTACCAACTGGGGACCAAGCATTCAACTATATGAGTCTATGGGGGCCATTCTCATTCAGACCACCACAGCTAATTAGCAGAATAGTCTGTAGACAAAAAAAAAATAAATCATTTTTGATAATAATAAAGTCAATTGCTTGTGGGAGAATCAATCACGGAGTTACGGATCTAAGTTTATAAAAGGCTGTGTCCACTCCTAATTCTTTAAGAAGGAAACATTATTTGCTAGTAGGTTTCTGTAGGTTGTCTGGATGTATAGCTTTCCATACTATAGGACTTTGTGTATTTTGCTCATATGGACAATACAAGAGAGAACATATGATCATGCATATTTTCCCTATTGAAGCAATGCATACAACTCTTTTAAATTCAAATGAGTGAGTACCAGAGTATGTTTGAGTCTCTTCTTGGGGCTAAGATAGACCTGTCCCCTAGTTACTCCACTTCCTTTGATAAGCTTTTATATATTAAACAGTAGAAAATAAAACAACAAACGTTATTCAGTAGAGAGCTAAAAGCCCAATCTATGTAAACGGAGACTGAAGCGATGGAAACACAGCATGTGGATTTCACATGCTGAGCTTCATAAAACACAAGCATGAATTTCCTCTTGCAGTGAGTGTGGTCCAACATTAAATGAAGCATGGGGCGTGATTGCCAGAGATAAGATCAGTGGTTGGAGAGCGTGCAGCAAGCTGTTTTACCCACACCAACTATAATCTCACTCTTCTGATCTATCAGATCCTCTTGGTGCACATCTTTGTAGATTTTTGCTAGTTCTCAAAAATGCATTAAAGAGCCCTATAGGCTATAACAAAAATTACTGAATTTTTTTTTAATGTCTCACATGTTGAAAGTCCTAATTTTCGTTACATAAGAAATAACTGCCGATCGTGTCATTAAATCCTGACTCCTTAGACTTGTGAACGCTAATGGCTGGGCTGCAAAACTTCAGCTTTTCCTGTAATCGTTTTTCCTGGTTTCCTGTGGTGGATATGTATCGAACATAAGAAATTAGCTGCAGAGAGAATTAGAGGGTGTAAGCCTGAGTCATGTAAATGCCAAAAGCTTTTTGTGACATTTTTCAGACTTTAAAAATGGAAATATGTTATTTGCACAGTAGCTCCTGATGGAATATGACATACTGCAGCGATGTGGTGAGTTTAAGATTGGGCTGCAGGCCATTAGGAACCCTCTGTGTGGGAGCCTGTGGCCTCTGAAGGGGAATGGGAGCAGGCTGCTGAGGAGAAGTAGGGCTTTGGCTGATGAGCCAAAGACTCCTCATTCCACCAAGAACTGCTAACGAGAATGAAGGGCTTGCTTGAACCTGTTTTCATAAACATGGCCTAGCCACGTAATTTTCAAGCTTGAGGTAACTTTTGTTTTTGTTCCAGATGCTCTTACATCAGTGTACCACATTATCATATCAGCTTGTGAAAAAAGTCCCGGACTAAGTACTTACCTCAGCCGCTGAAATTCTCCCAGGGAGAGCCCCGTAATTCTTGAACTAACACATCTCTAAGTTGTCTCAGAATGCTGCTTGCCCCGTCTTTACACCAGAGAATGTGTGTGGGGGGTGCACAGAAGAACGGGGTCAGGTGAAAAGCACAAGACTCTCGTGTGCCATACTGCCCCCACCTCCTCCGTTCCTAAACCTGTCCCTCTTTTAGAGGAAGCCATTTTCAGGGGCAGGAAAGCTGCTCTGGTTTCACCAAAGGTAATGTAAGGTTCAGAAATAGGATCTCCGCAGGACTTTTCCGTTTCTGTGGCAGTCTTACAAGACACTGAGCTCTCACCTCCTGAAAGTGCACAGGCATCGAAAATCTCATACTAATTTTTATGTTTTGCTCAGACTGGAATGTACCACCAGAGAAACAAACTTGTTTTTTACCTTACCTCCTGCTTTCCGGGAAAGAAAATTCAGCATTTATTTATTGAAAAATAACTAGATCATGGATTCTGAGAAAAGCAGAAAATTGTATCTGGAAGATACAAAGGTAAATGACCAATAAAATTCCCGAAGGAATTCCTAACTGTAGACTGCTTAAATGATTATTAACTGAACCAAACGAAACAGTGCAGGGGGCAGACGACCTGGTTTTGGTTTCAGGAATACCTTCTGGAAGGAAACTTTAGCCCAGCCTTCTCTCTGTGCCCCATCGACACGATCCTTTATTCCCATTATGTTCCCAATGATGGTTAATAACGGCAGCGAGCAGTCTGTCCCAGCTGACTGGCTTTTCACTTATCTTGTCATCTTCTCCCTTCATATCAAAGAAAAGACGTGGTGGTCCAACTACAGATCTTTCCTCACTTCTCTTCTCCCTGTGTTCATTGTCCCCCTGTGTGGGCTTGGCTCGCTCTTTACCTCAGCTACCTCGGGCTCTTTAACTAATAGCTAAGCCTCTTGTCTCACCCTAATACTTTATCTTCACTGTTTATACAACAACAAATAAATTGTGTGATTGTGACATCCTGATACATCTTTCTCCTTGTCTATTCGTGTCCAGACATCTCAAAGTGTGTTTGAGTTAGACAAAAAGTATTTAACTGTCCCCTGGGAAACATTAAAACCTGTAATCTATGTTCATCTGAGGATCTTCTTGCTTGCCACAAAAAAAAAGTCTACTCAGCATCAGAGTGGTTCACAGTTTGGTCCTTCTCCTCTGATGGATTTGTTGTGTTGCAGGCTCCACTGCACAAAGGCCAAGATGGCAGCAGTATGGCTTCATGGATTATTATTCATTTTTACAACCATATCTTTTTCACATTTAGCTCTCACTGCCTGACATCTTGTCTTTGTCTTATGAATATGTAGTCGTTCTTCAATCCACCTCCTTACCCCATGCCCCTAAACACTGTCTTTTATTTTTTTACAGTCTTGGTCCTCAGATACCCAAGTTTGGAGCCAACCTCTTGCAAGCCTTTGCAATTTGATATGTATTTATCTCTTTATAAATCCTGTACTGTTAAAAAGTCCTTTTATGATTGTGGATTTATCTTGTTTTCGGAGTCCTAGCTCTTAGCACCCTATTCACAGATGAAAGGTTCCAACGCTCCTGCAGCAATTGTGAAAGGCAGTAGAAATCCAGTCCAGTGAGGATGGTTGACACGGCTGATCAGAGCCTGGCCTCAGAGCAGCAAGGTCACAGTGTGCATGAGCACTGTCATATTGCCTTGAGCAGAATCCCTCTTCACTTTGAGGTTTGCCCATCAGTGCCATGAGAAGAAGCCTCACTGTGCTAACAATGTGCTACTTACTGCATTCTGTTAAGAGAATTTCATTGCAGGCTTAATTACTGCTTACCCTGGTGTCAGCCTGCATTCCCTTTCTTACCTAACCATCCACTAGTCCAGGGCTCTTCTCACAGCCTCAAGGCTTCTCAAGATATGTCAAATCGTATTATCTATTTTTATTTTCTACCGACTGAAATGTAAAGGTTTTCTAAACTCACCAGAGAAACCCTTGCCCCTGACTAATCTATGCCAAGATGTGAACAGACATAACTTGGCCTTGCAGTTGTCATTCTTGCTTAGCTGGTTATGAAAAGGATAGTTAGCTTAGCCAGGGCAATGAACACAAATAAAACCAACACAGAGCAGAATAGTTTTATGATGTTACCATTATTTCTAAATACCAGATGTAGGATAGACACCAGAGGACAGACTTTGCACCTGATCTAAACCACATGTTGCAGCTCGGAATTTTGTTTTGCTCCAGGGTCTCTCGGAAGGGTTCTGGAGGTGGGTTAGCTACCATTCACCATTTGAGGAGCAGCTATTTGCAAACAGGTTTTGTCAATTTCAAATCAATATACTGAGAACATTAAAAAAAATAAAGCTGAGCTTTTCTAGAAGACTCTCCTATTGGAATCCTCTGATAAATAAAGGCGAGGCATTCTGAAATATCATGAAGTATACCATGTGGCATACACTATGTCAAAAATGCCTTGACTTTTAACTAGTATGAAAACCAGAATTTAGGGTTACAGTGATCGCTCAGAGGTTAAGAGCACTGACTGCTCTTCCCAAGCTTCTGAGTTCAATTCCCAGGAACCACATGGTGGCTCATAACCATCAATAATGAGATCTGGTGCTATCTTCTGCCTTGCAGGCATATGTGCAGGCAGAACACTGTATACATAATAAATAAAAATAAATAAATAAATAAATAAATAAATCTTAAAAAAAGAAAAAGAAAACCAGAGTTCAGTGTTTTGTGATGTTTTAGAATATAGTTGAATCTGTCCCTGGTTATATTCTGTGAAGCTCTGTCAACCACATACCACAGACAATCATGTTTATTACCATTTTAAGATTTAAGAGGGCTGAGACACAAGTTTTTATATGAAGGCTTAATACATAGCTAATAAAATGTTAGGATCCCTTTTCTCTTTGCCTATCATAAATTAGATCAAGAAAATTAGATGTCACTAATTTATGCATATTAAAATAGATTAATGCAAAAATGAATGGAATTAGTGATTTCTTTCAACTTTCAGGATAGTTCATGGCCACAATTAACAGGTGATCAGGAAATATCCACTAGTCTTCTATGTTTGCAGCCTTTACTGTGCCATTCCTGAGAGCTGTTACTTTTAAGATGCCATAGTAACTTGGATACATAGTTTTGTACAGTTCTAGTGCCAGAGCAAACTTACAAAAGGAAGATCAACTAAAATAGAAAATATCTGTGAGTGATCATGTCTCAAGTTCTTTTGGAATGCTTGACTGTATTTGCTTTGGAACTTGAGCTTCCTTTGAGTCAATCCCAACAGTTGAAAGATTTGAAAACCTTGTTTCTGCTTTAATTTTGTTTCTTTTGTTCAGTGTTGTTATTTGTAACTAGGAGATTTTCTATGTCTTGCTAATATGTGGCCTCTCTCCTGTGGCCCTCTCTACATACTAACGTATGCATTTGTTGCGGACTGTTCACATTTGTACCTTACAATTATTTTCATGGAAATTTGGTTATACCTATCTTCTTATGGTATTGAATTAATACTATTTTTTTAACTGATGTCCTGACTTCATGCTAAAAAAGTTAGTCTTATTGACATATTTATAGACAATAAATTGTTATAAAAAATGAAATTTAAAAGTTTATAGTATTAATTGTGCTGTTTGGGACCCATGCAGCTGTTAGTTAGCTGTTTCTAGTAGCTGTGTGTTTTGCTCCTTTTTCTTATGTTGTTTTCTTTTCTAGACCCTCCATAATCTTTTGTTTTTATTAAATTTATTTACTTAATTCACTTTACAATGCCATATCAGCCTTCCTTCTTCTTCCAGTACCTTTTCCCCACATCTTCCAGGCAGGCAGGCAGCAGATTTAGGTACAGCTCCTGCTCCAGCTGTTTGGGGGACCTGCATGAAGACCAAGCTACTCACCTGCTACAGATGTGCAGGGGACATGACAAAAGAGCACGGTTCTCGCTTGTTTGTAACAGTAGGAAGACAAAAAGCACCTTATTTAACATTATTAAGTACAGAGTTAACCTTATGTATTTTATCAGAATCTTATATAATTGTTAAATATAACGTTTGCTATATATGTGGGCATTTCTCTATATTCCTAATTACTGCATATTTTACTGACTAACTTTTCAAATGTTTTCTGTATCTATTGAAATGACTCCAGGAATTCCATTTTCTCCTATTAATGTGGTAAATTAGATAGTAATTAATTTTAATTTTCAAGTGTTTAAGCCCCTTTTCAGGTCTTTAACAAACTTCTCTAGGCCATGGCTCTTTACGATTTTATGTATTTAAAAATTCTATTATCTATAATTTTGTTAATTTCCAATCGATTTTATGAAAGATACTGTCTTGTATGTTCCTATTTTTTTCAGATTTTTTTCTTTATTTCTTTTTATTATTACTTTTTTTTTTGCAGTCCAACCATCGTCCTCCTCTAGGTCCCCCCTCCTTTTTCCAGCATTTTCCTAATTTAACCACCCTGACTTCAGTCCAGTGGTTTTGTGTAAGTGTTTTTGCCTCTGTCTGTGTCAGCTGCTTGTTGGGCCTCTCAGATGACAGCCATGCTAGGGTTCTGTCTGCAAGCACACCATAGTATCAGTAATAGTGTCAGGCCTTAGTGTCTCCCCGTGATATGGATTCCAAGATGGGCTCATAACTGGACTCCTCTTTCTCCCAGCCTCTTCTCTATTTTTGTTCCTGCAGTTCTTTTAGACAGGTACAATTCTGGGTCAGAATTTTTAACTGTGGAATGGCAATCCTATTCCTCCACTTGATGCCCTGTCTTTCTTCTGGAGGTAGACTCTACAAGTTCCCTCTCCCCACTGTTGAGCATTTCATCTAAGATCCCTCTGAGTCCTGAGAGTCTCTCATCTTTGAAGTCTCTGGTATATTCTAGAGGGTCCCTCCATCTCCTGTCCCCAGAGGTTGCATATTTCCATTCATTCTTGCTAGCCCTCAGGGCTCTCTCTTGTCTCCGCCCCTCATACCTGATCATTTTCTCCTTTTCCCTTCCTCCTCCCCTCTTCCACCCAGGTCCCTCCCTCCATCTACCTCCAGTGATTATTTTCTTCTCCCTCTCAAGTGGGACCGAAGCATCATCTCTTGGGCCCTTCTGCTTGTTAACCTTCTTGAGTTATGTGGATTGCATCCTAGGCATTTTGTACTTTTTTGGCTAATATCTACTTTTTAGTGAGTACATACCATACATGTCCTTTTGGGTCTGAGTTACCTCACTCAGGATGATATTTTCTAGGTCCATCCATTTGCCTGCAAAACTCATGTTGTCCTTGTTCTTAATAGCTGAGTAGTATTCCATTGTACAAATGAGCCACATTTTCTGTATCCATTCTTCTGTTGTGGGACATCTGGATTGTTTCAGCTTCTGGCTATCACAAATAAGACCACTATGAACATAATGAAAACATATGCCCCTGTGACATGATGGGGCATCTTTTGGGTATATGCCCAAGAATGGTATAGCTGGGTCTTCAGGTAGAGCTACTTCCAATTTTCTGAAGAACCTCCAGATTGATTTCCAGAGTGATTGTACCATTTTGCAATCCTACCAGCAATGGAGGAGTGTTCCTCCTTCTCCACATCCTTGCCAACTTGCTGTTACCTGAGTTTTTGAAAATAGTCATTCTGATTGGTGTAAGGTGGAATCTCAAGATTGTTTTGATTTGCATTTCCCAGATCACTAAGGACTTTGAAATTTTCTTTAAAAATTTTTGAAATTCCTCTGTTTTGAATTTATTGTTTAGCTCTATACTTTATTGTTTTTCCTGGATCATTACTTTTTAAAATTATCTTTTATTGGTTATTTTATTTATTTACATTTCAAATGTCATTCCCCTTCCCCTCCACAAATTCCATATCTCCTCCCCCATGTCTCCAACCACTCCTACCTTACCATCCTAACATTCTCCTATACTGGGTTATTGTTTGATTGGGTTGCTTATGGTTTTTCTGGAGGTTTGCTTCTTGAGTTCCTTAAATATTTTGTATATTATCCCTCTATTGGATGTGGGGCTAATGAAGATTTTTTCCCAATCTGTAGTTTGCTGATTTGTCCTATTGACTTTGTCTTTTGCCTTACAGAAGATTTTAACTGAGAACTTTGTTTAACTTTGTGTTATGTTCTCTGGAAATCAATTATCTGTCTCTTAGAAATGCATTCCCCTTAGTTTTCAATACATGTGTATATACTAGCCTGTTTAAGTTCACCACTAATTACTGTAATGATACCTCACACACACAAAGTCCCTTTTAGTGTGTAGAATTCCTTTGTTCTGTGCCTTGTGGTTTTTCTGTCATCCATTCCCTTTACCTACATGCCTCATCACACGAAACATTACATTATCTTTAGCAAAATAGAATCTTTAAATCAAATGGAGAACCGGGATAGAAGCATCTTACCACCTTTAACTTTTTTTCTTTGCCAGAGTTTTCTGGGGGGAGGCACATGCCCAGTCCCAGGCTTTGCTTTTTTGGAGGAAGATTTGATCATTTATCTCAAAGCATGTTTGCTGGTGATAATCTCTCTTGATTGTTTGCTGGTGATAATCTC
>NW_021620885.1:3630155-3675830 GCF_004785775.1 Grammomys surdaster
CTGGTGATAACCTCTCTTGATTGTTTTCTGGTGATAACCTCTCTTGATTGTTTGCTGGTGATAATCTCTCTTGATTGTTTGCTGGTGATAACCTCTCTTGATTGTTTTCTGGTGATAATCTCTCTTGATTGTTTTCTGGTGATAATCTCTCTTGATTGTTTGCTGGTGATAATCTATCTCTCTTGATTGTTTGCTGGTGATAATCTCTCTTGATTGCTGTTCATGTGAAAGGCCTATTTTCACTTCTCAAGCTTAAGTTTTGGGGCATACTTTGTCCTTGTCTTCCCTCAATGCTTTCCCATGTTCTCCAACACCCAGCCTCATGCTTTCTCCCACTGCTCCTTTCTGGTGTGATTCCCTATTAGAGAGTTGATCCCTCTGCACAGCAGCTTCTGTAAGATTTTCTCTTTATCTCATTTTTCCCAAAATTTGAATATGATATTCTTCAGTGTAGGGTTGTTTGTTTGTTTGTTTGTTTGTTTTTGATTTTTGCTTTTGTTTGTTTTTAAGGTTCATTGGACTTGGTTATCTGAGTGAGCTTCCTAGGTCTGTATTTCACTAGATCTGTATTTTACTAATTTAGATTTTCTTTTACTAAAAGATCTCTGTTCACTTCTTCCTTCTGACATGCACAGCACATAGAAGATACTTATTTGAAAATTTTCAAGGTTTTTGAATGGATGTTCTGGTTCCTATTTTTCAGGCTTTGTCCTTTTTAAAACTTGCTTTCTCTCTACCTGACTAGTTAACTGTAGCAGTCTTCACTATTTTTGCCTCAGCTTTGGCTATGCCCAGTCTGCTAATGAGCCTCCCAAATATATATATATATACATATATATATACATATATATATATATATATATATGTATATATATATTAAAAAATTTCTGGTGAAGTTAATTTTGATTGCTAGTATTAAAAACAAACAAAGAAAGAATGTTTTGGAGAGAAATTTTAATCCAGCAACATGGCTGCTCTGATCATATCCAAAGACCTTCTAAGTCTATGTGATCCAACTGGAATGCAGACATTCCACACACCTTTATTCCCTCTGACTGGAATACAGACACACCCTTAATACACATCCTCAATCCCAAATGATGTAGGTAAAGTTAGTTTATAGAAGGAAGAAGTCACCTTTGACAGTGATGTCTAATTGAGGCAGACAAAGTGATGAATCAGAGAAAGATTTGACAGAATGAGTCAGAGGGAGGTTACGCCCAACTCACAAGAACAGCACAGGAAAGAAGACTTAGGGCACAGCAGGGAGAGAGATGGAGAGGGAGGGAGAGAGGGAAGGAGAGAGAGAGAGAGAGAGAGAGAGAGAGAGAGAGAGAGAGAGAGAGGGAGGGAGAGATTATCAGGACAGTTTTATAAAAACAGGCTGCAAGTGAAGTTAGAATGAGCCAGAGAGTGAGAAAGAGCAAGAAGATTAGAACAGATGGTCAGAGTTAGCTTGAGGCCAAGCAGAGCAATTCAACAGGAAACTGAGAGAAGCCAGATGGAATCAGTCAGCCTGGAGAGGAGTTTGAGCCAGAACAGCTGAACTCAGCCAGCCAGCCAGATTAAAAAATAACTAGAAAGTGTGACCTTAGTCAGCAGTAAGCTTTTGAGAAGACAATTGAATCTGGTGAATAAAAGTTACTTTTTCCAGTTTTGAAGTTTCCATTTATTTATAAGAGGGAAGAAATGCCCTTTCCACAGGAAGAAGCAGGCTCTTTCCCACTAGTGAGTAGGTGAATAGTATAGAAGGAATACTATACTATTTTATAGTTGTTCCTATAAGCTTAGCATGCCTGACCCCAAAGTACCTCTTCCTAGTGGGGTGACTGAAGAAAATGTAATCATGGTATAATGTATATGTCCATATGTATGTGTATGTACATATATACACACACATGTCTGTTGTTGTCAATTAGCCTCCACCTCATTTTTTGAGGCAGAGTTTCTCATTGAACCTGGAGATTATTAATTTAGCTAGATTGGCTGGCCATCAAGAGCCACCGATTCTCTAGTCTTCCTTCTCTAGGATTATGCTGTTTGCCACCACCCCAGCCTTTTATATGGAATCTGGGGATTTGAACTTAGTATGTCATCCTTGTATATGGAGACTTCATCCATACAGCCATCTTAACAGCCCCTGTCTCATCTTTTTTGATGATTTCTTATTTAAACGCATATATAAAGTTGTAACATTTCCAGCTGAATAATTTATTACCATTTGAAACATTTTTTAAAATTTCATGTAGCATTCTTTGTATCAAATAGTATATTCTTATGAATACTAGTCATATGAATATTTAATGCTGCTCACTCCTTGTTCGACATAGCTTTCATCCTATTTATAATCTACCTTTATTGCATATATCTTCTCAAGAACATGTATTTGGATTTTACCTTTTTAACGTATTATAAAGTGCCTTTAATTTTTTAATGCCCATTTACTTTTAACATAGTTTTTGGATTGGTGGGTTAAAGTCCTACTCTTCCTTCCTGTTTCTATCAGTTGCCTTTAGTTTCTCTATTATCTATTCAACATCTACTTATAGTTTAACTGAATATTTTTTATGCTTCATTAATTTTTGTCTCATGAATTTTTAGCTCTACTTTTTGGTTATTTTAAGAGATTATGGTACTGAATATAACATATAAATTATCTCCCTCTAGTTTTTATTTAGAATTACTGTTACTAATCATCAATTTCTGTTTTATATACCAATATGAGAGCCTATATACTTAGCTTAGCATTTATAGCCTCTTTTGTGATTTCTTAATGTTTGTTTCTGTACATGTGTGTGGATTGTGTGTGTCAATGGACATGCACACATGTATATCTGGATTTGGAAGATGGAGAACAGTCTTGAGTATCATTCCATAGGTGCCTCATGTTTTGAGTAGATTTTTCACTGGTCTATATGGAGTTCAACAGATAGCCTAGACTGGCTAGCCAGCATGTCTTTTCTCCCAGGGGCTGGCATTAAAGCATGCTTTTGCTAGATGAACTCTTTTTTCAAATGTTTTCTGGGCGTTGAACTCAGGCCCTCACTCTTGTGCTGGGATGCTTTTGCCAAGAGAAGTCCTAGCCCTCAAATATTTTCTTTTACATTGTTGATAAAGCACATTGTAATCATATTGTTTTTGCTTTAACAATGCATTTATTTTTTAAGAGAAATTGAGAGAAGAGAAAGGTAAGGACAACTTGTATTTACTTGTCCCTTGGACACTTTTGCAGTTTCTAGTCAGAAGTCAGATGTTTGCTTCTCTGTTCCTCTAGATTCCCATCTCCATTGCCTTGCATGATGTTTATTTCTCTGCCTGCCTTCTTAAAGTTTTTGGTTAAATGATGTATTACTACGATGTGTTAAGTGTGGTTTTCCTTGTACTTATTTTAGATTCAGTAAACATATCTATAATTTGACACTTATTTTTTAACCTGGACAAATACCACTATTAAATTTCCAAGCCCTTAATTCTTGCTTTTTCATATCTTGCATGTTTTTCAGATCCTGACCACAGATATTTCAGTGTTTACTATTTCCCTACAGGTTATTATACAATAACAAATTTCTGTTCAATTTTTGTCTGTCTGCTTTTTTCCTGAGTTCTCCAAAGTTTTGTCAAGTTCATTTAAGTGAACTTTTCACGTCAGACTTTATCCTTTTGAATTCCAGATTTTTTTGTTTCATTTGCTGCTGCTGTTGCTTCCTCTTCCCTTCTTCTTTCTCCTGTTTTTCTTGTCTCCTAATCTTCCTTTTCTGAAATTTTCTACCTCTTCCCTCATTAAGAGCATATTAGCTCTTAAACCGCCAAATTTCTCAGCATGAGTTATTTGAAGTTGGTTTATGTTAACTGTAAGATTTAGAGCATCTTGGGGTATTTGCAGTATTGTCCCATTTATTGCTGTATTTAGTTTAAATGGGTCATTTTTTTTGCATGTTTAAAAATTTTGGTTTGTTTCTCTTCTTATATGCATGACATATCACTAATAATATGGACTGTGTAAGCTTTCTCAAATAGTGTTGAGAGATGTGTTGGTGCAGTCTTGGAGGATTCTTTATCTTATCAAAGAGGCACTGGGTTTTGTTAGGGCACGTCTCTTTTAGTCTTTGTTGTTTTAGTGTGTTAGTGAAGGTTTAGGGTCTTCCTGAGTTCTCTCCAATAAACACTTTTCCTCTCCAAGTTGCTTTTGGTTATGGTGTTTCATCACAGCAATAATAACAGTAACTGTGGCTTTTCATGTGTGGAAAAATGTGAGAATTCCACATGATTAGCATTTTATGAATAAAACAAAGCCTTATTAAGTTTGAATATAAGCATTCCAACTCTGTGCATGTGGCAATTCTTGAGACATGAAGATGTGAGCCAGAACTTACTTAACATAAATGTAAGGAGAGAGAAGGACAGCGTCTGTACCTTGGTATTGTTGCATAGATTCTCATTTCCAACATAAAATATGTTATATGAATAGGTGTGTAATTAGCAAAGAATGAACAGCACATGTTAAATGTAGAATTTTACATGGCAAGGGATTTTCATGGTTCACATGTGATGTCTCTTTCTGTACACAATAAAAGCCCCATGTTCCTCGTTTGACCTTGAACACTAAAGCAGCTGGGTCACATCCTCTTTTGTCAATTGCTTTGGTCATCTCCCCCTCCCAAGATTCCTGCTTGTCTGCAACTCCTGGCATTTCCAAGATTTTTCACTTATTCCATTTCTTCAAAAATTGTTCTCATGAATTTCTTTTGTTATTTACTTTTGTAAATGACAGATTGAAGGTAACACTTTTTGCCTAGTACCACTCATTTAAAATTGTGTTCAAATAAAGCATTTTACTTTACATCTAACTTTCATGAGTCAGTTTCTATTTCTGTGTCCTGTAGAATTATCTGGAGAAGCAACTCTTCCTCATACTCAGGAAACACATTTCCAAGAATCTCTGTGACTGGGTCATCTCTGTGTTTCAGATGCATGTGCTGTTGGTGGTGTTCTGAACCCTCCTAGTTTTTACTTTCACTAAAGTGGAACAATAAAGATGCTCACCTCCATTATATGTTCTTACTAATGGAGTGCTATATACCATTACTATGAACAATTCGTATGTCAATGTAAAGATATATGTACTTTTCTCTGCTTGATTGAGATTGTTTGAATATTGTATTCATTTGTCTCTGTTAACATGTATGTTAAGGCATGTCTCATGTTAGGTTTTGATGTTCTACATCAATGGCTGAGGCTTACTTAGTAAACCCTCCTGGTCAAGTCAGCTATCATCCCCAGGAGATGGAATGACTCATTGTTATCAGAAATGGAAAAGTCTTTTCTAAGTATCCAATGACACATTTTCTCCCCCACTTTCATTGTCTATCCAAAAAGAACGAGTGACTCGTGACTCACTTATACTCACTAGATATTCAATACAGAAGATTTGACTCTGGAATGAGTTTAAATATCCATTTCTTGCTATTTTTAGAAGAGAAATTTGACCTCAGATATGAGAAAGAAATTTATGATTTGGTGCCTCATTGATGTTATGTTTGGAGAGAGATGAGGTCCTCTGGGCAATAAGCATCTTCAACAAATGGTACTGATCAAACTGGATGGCTATATTTAGAACATATGACGATTCATGTCTGTTACCCTCTACAAAACTCAACATCAAATAGATCAAGTACCTCAACATAAGACCAGATACCATAAATAGGATACAAAAATAAATGAAGACTAGGCTTGCAATCATAGTCACAGAAAAGGAAATACCTATCAGGACACTAATGGCACAGGCACTGAGAACAACAATTAATAAACAGAACCTCATCAAACTGAAAATCTTCTGCATGCAAGGAGTATTTTCAGCATGGCAAAGCAACAGCCCACAGAGTGGAAAAAGATCTTTAGCAATTATACATTTGATAGATGGTAGGTACACAGAATATAGAAATAAAAGAACTGAACATCAGGAAAATAAATAACCTGATTAAAATGGGGTATAGAATTAAAACAGAGTTCTCTAAGGATGAAATATCAATGAATGAGAGATATTTTAAAAATATTCAATATAGTAGTCATCAGAGAAAGAAAATTAAAACAACTTTGAAATTTTGTCTTAACCCTTTTATAATCACCAAGACCAATAAAATACATTACAGCACATGTGGGAAATGCTGCTGATGGGAGTACAACTGGTACAACCACTAAGAAAATCAGTGTGGCATGGCCTCAGGAAGTTGGGGCAGATCTACCTCAAGATGCAGATATACCACTTTTGGGTGTATTCTCAATGGACTCCCTAGGTCCTTTTTATTTCTGCTCTCCTAATAAGAGTCAGAAATTAGGAACATCTTAGCTGCCCATCAACTGATGAGCACAAAGTTAAAATGTGGTACATGTATTTAAAATATTATTTGTCTTTTAAAAATAAATGAAACTCATAGGTAAATCTGTGAAACTAGAAACAATTACCATTAGAGATGATATAAAACCCAGACTCCCAAAGACAATGGAACTAGAAGGAATTATCCTTAGACATATAACTCAGACTCCCGAAAGATACACACTTCATGATTTTTCTTATGTGTTGATGTTGACTTTTAAACTTTTGATACATGAGCCACAATCCAAGTAACCATAGTAGTTAGGTATCTACTAAGGGTCTAGGTGTAGAAGAGGATCGCCCAAAGAAGGTGAAATAGAATAAAGTGTTTGAAGAGACAAAGAGAAAAAGAGAAAAAGAGAAATCTAGAATAGAAGGATTGAATGGACTAAAGGATACAGAAGGGTACATGGGAGGGACAACTAACTCTTAAAGCTTTCTGCAAACTGCTACTATAGAAATTTTATATACACACACGCACACACACACACACACACACACACACACACACACATATATGTGTGTGTGTGTAATACCACATCTAGACATATTATGCCATTGTGTAAAACCTCCAGTGCCAGGAATGTGTTACATCTTATTGAGTCATTGACCAAAGTGGACCCATGGAAACCCCAAACATCGTAGGCTGTTGCCATGGTTGGTTGTTCTCCACAGCCTAGTTGAAAGGCCCTATTGCTGATGACAGCATTTACTTACGTTATTTAATATGGAAAAGTCAAGTAGCTGGTGCCTAACTAGAAGCTTCACCCCTACTGACAAGCATTCATGGAACTGGAACGTACTCTGCATGCTATTGGATGAGAAAGATAATCACCAATATCACATCTCAGATACAGACTCTGTAACCTAAACTAGTAACTTACCTATAAGATACACACGTGCACTAGTAGCACAAATTTTATGGAGTAACTAGTAACTTTTTGATTGGCTTTATGACCCTCTTTATCAGATGGAACCAACACCTGCTACTGTTAAAGCAGCCAAGAACCTCAGATTAGATAGATCATGGGCCTAGAAGAAAATATACTGCTATTATTTTTTTAAAGTAACATACAAATTAAATGATTCCTATAATGTTGGACCCAGAGATTGTTGCCTTGCTCAGCCCACATCTGAATAGCTTCTTCTTGTCATAGATAGGAGCTAACACAGAAACTAGCAACTATGAAATGTGCAGAGTTGAGCACTTCATTCTAAATGGAATGGTTTTGTGAAAGCTGTTCCCTAAAAACTCAGGAATCCATGGGGAAGAGGAGGTAAAAATATTAAAGAGCAAGAGATGATGGATGTCACAGGGAAAATAGTGTCTTCTAGATATAACAGGACTGATGCACATACTAACTCACAGAGATTGTGGCAGTGTACATGAGGCCTGCACTGGTTCAAGCCAGAGCGATTTCCAGTACTTAGAGGAGGAAGCAGATGCAGGAACCCTAACCCTATCCAAGAAGTTGTCTGTAACTGATACCTTCTAGGAAGGAGTACATCAGTTTTCTCTAGTAGAATTTCACTGGGAATATCTACCACACTTTAGGTTTGGCCCTATAATCAGGAGGAGATGGCCAAAAAAAAAAAAAAAAAAAAAAACCACACTCAAAGATAGCAATGAAATTTTGTAGTTTGCTTTGTTTGTTTCCTCTTGAAGGTCTTTGGACTATTTATTTTAATTTTCAATATTGTGAGTTTTTTTGTTTCTTGTTTTTTATAAGTTTTTTATTTTTAAATATTTTTAGAGAAATAGAGAGAGAGACAGAAAGACAGTGGCAGAGAGAGGTGGGAGAGTGGGAGAGGGAGGGAAGGAAGAGAGGGAGGGAGGGAGGGAGGGAGGGAGGGAGAGAGAGAGAGAGAGAGAGAGAGAGAAAGAGAATTTGAGTATGTGGTAGGGAGGTAGGGATGGTATGGAAGGAATTGCATTGGGAACACATAATCAAAATACATTGTATGAAAAACTTTTCAATTAGCCAGTTAATATTGTTTTTGGTCACAGAGTCTTTATCTGTGTGATACTGGTGATTATTTTTTGTTACTTAAAAAATTAATGTGCAGATACCAACAATAAGTAGGTGACAGGAAAGCTGATATCGCTGAGGTAACAATTTTAAGTGCTGGGCCATATCCTCTTGTAACTAGAGTTATCATGTCTTATAATCTGTTAAAAATTCTTTTATGTTATTCTTTTACACAATTTATCTTCAGAGTAACTTAAGATGAACATTGCATTTGGGTGGATTTGATTACCCCCTAAAGATTTGGAGAGACTGACATTTCTATGTTACATTAACAAACTTTAGGAGCATTGACAGCTCTGGTGCTGCCCGCAGTACCGAGCTCGGGCATAGGCCTGGGGGATTAAAGAAATACTCAGACTCGGGTCATCCGTTGTGAGAGAATGTCAAAATACAAACTCAGGAAAAAACAGGAACTCAACTGGGGGGCAAGAGGATGTCAAGTGTAAATTTCCTTCCTGGGGCACCATGCCTTAGTCAGGATGTTTTGATCCTAGAGAAAACACAGAATGGTACTGAGTAGACAGCGGCATATGGAAAGGCTCAGCCAGGGCATAGCAGCCCTTTGGAGTCCTACAGAGCATAATTTTTATTTTCAGTAATATTAAATATACGTACTTTAGGAATATTCAAATATTACATGTTTCAGTATCATGTTGCAATATATGTGCCATCATATAAATAACTTTGCTTTTTCTCCCACAATCCCTTTTCATCGTTTATTTTTGCATGCATTCTTAAATTTGTGCAAGAGTCCATGGCATGTTGTTCAACAATGAGAGTTTAATGTAATGCCCTCATACACACACAACACAGACAGGAAAATGGATAATTTAAACAGGCTTTTGGCAGGACCATGGCAAGTATAGAGAATGGGTAATGGAAGGAGAGGCTATCGCTTATCACCCATTCAGCTTCCTTTTTGCCGATGGTGTTGATATATCCCTAAACAGATTTACTCTTACTCTTTTGGAAAAGTTTTTTGTCTAAAGGATAATTATAAACACCTCCAGGATGTATGTGTTGAGCGTGGCTTCTTCAGGAATAAAACAAAACATATAAACAAACAAACAACAAGAAAACAAGGTAGAATTTTTGACAAATATCAATACTAAGGGTCCAGTAAGTAGATCTTGGATATGTTGATACCATGTGATGGACGGACACTTAGTTCAGGTGCTTACAGATGGATGCTTGCTCATCAATGGCAGTTTATTTCTTATAGCTTTAGAAGATGAAAATCTGAGGTCAGATATCCCATGGTCTTTGTCTCATTAAGACCCTCTTCTACAGTCAGCTGTGATCTCGCTGTTCTGTCACATGTGGGAACAGGTTCAGAGAACTCTGGGGTTAGATATGTGAACAGTCTCAGTCAATGACTTAATTATCTCCCAGAGCCCATGCCCCCTAATAATTAATCAGGCATTAGGATTTCAGGGATGACTCAAACATTCAGTCTATTGCATAAGAACCATGACAAATTCTACTGAGGACTGGCAGTCCAGCAAGGCCCTTCTTGTTCCTTTCTCAGATGTTTCCAGGGAACATGGCTAGTTTCTATGTATTGAATCTATTGTAGTTTCAACTGCATTTTAAAATTAAGTGTGCAAATCTGAAAATCTAAGGCATCACATAAGTGACTGAGAAGCTTTCCACAAATGATTTGTTTTGTAGCACTCTGCCATGTGTGCTGTTGTTTTCTTCAATGAATGTGATCTGTTAAGTTCTCAAGAATTCCATACTGAACCTAAGTTTACAGGCTTAAATTCTAAACCTAATAAGTAAAATATATTGCACTGGACTATATATCATGTCCGGGAAGTGATTTCCATGTAACATACACCAATTCTTCTATTTTTCTCTTGTTTGATCTCTTTTTAAAAGTATATACTATTAGATAAATTTTAGATTTTTGAAATATTAAATAAATAGTGTCAAATATGTAACATGTGTCATGTATGCAGGTTTGGCATATTTATTCTATTCTGAATAGCTACTGTAGTCATTCTTCAAAAATGTTCTGTAATTCGTTCTCTGACCTCTGAGACTATTCAATAATAAATCAATCATTTCTATTGTTTGACAGACTTTTATTCATTTCAACTTCTTTTTGAACTGCAGAAAACTAACTTTTCTGTTTAACGTTCATCTTTATAATGGGCTATCTTTTGTGGCTTTTAACTCCCCCTTTGTTTTTGGTCTTTTCTGGCTGTAGTAGTAATGAACACCTTATAGACCCACTGTGTTAACAGGAGTGTGTGTGCCTGCGTGCATGTGTGCATGTGTGCATGTGTGTGGGTGTGTGTATATATGTGTGTATGTATGTATGTGTGTGTGAATTCAGCTCAGTTATAATTTTATCCTTTACTCATAAAAATATGTTTAAGTTTTTAACATTATATATCTATTGAAAAGTCTTTTAAGATTTCTCTTATAAGATATGTTCATCCAATAAGAATTTGTAATGATTTCATGAAGCTTTCTTAAAAATTTCAATAAGGTTCAAGAGAGGGTTACATTAAAATTCTACTTTAATGGGTGCTTTTACAATGCTGTCTTAAAACTTGAAATTTATAAGAATATAATGTCTAATAAAAACAATTTTATAAATTAATGTGTAGCTGCCAGAAGTAAACTGAGGAAATTTAGAAATTTTCTTTAAAAATTACTTAGCAATAGAGATAAACTTTTATTTTCACAGCAGGAAATCATGAATTCCTGGAGGATTAATTTTTAAATAATATAACCATCTTATATGAAAAAACTCGAGTATAACAGAAGTTAATTTGCTAAGTTCTCTAAAGTTCATGGGAATTTCTTAGCAAATAAATGATTGAAACAATGAAGAAATATGTTAGTTGTTCTGGGGCATATAAACATTGACAAAAGAAACTGAAAAATAAAGTCAGTGGGGAGAAATTAAGGTATAAAGTGTGAAAATTCTAAAATGTAGTATAATTATCATCAAATTGGTAAGCAGTGCACACACACAAACACACACACATACACACATGAAATAAATGAGCCAACAAACAATCAAACAATAATGCAATCACTGTTAAACGGATGTTATTGAGAACTGTTTTGCACTTTATCCTGGTCAATGTCTCATGTTTATGTGGTGTGTGTTGTTTGCATGTTCCATAGCATTGGCCTGGTTTTTCAAAGCCGTTCCTGTTATTAAAATTGTTCACGTGTTATGATTTTAAATTTGGCAATTTTAACAATTATGGAGACTGTAGTACTGAAATTTCCATATAATTATTAAATTGTCTACTTTTCATTTTAAATCTGTCAGTGTTTCCTCTGTACTAACTTGTATGAATGGGTTAAGGTTTTTTTCTTTCTCTCATTCATTCACCGGTCATTATAAAGTATTGCCTTTGACTTTTAATGTAATATTTTTATTAAAGTGCTTGTTGTCCATTATTAATAATATAGCCACAGTGGAGTTCCTGTGATTCCTGTTTGTATATAACACATCTGCTTGTCATTCTTTTACTTTCCTCTACCTTGTTTCACCAAGATTGAACAGTGTTTTTTGTATGCAGTCTTTGCTTTTATTTTTAGTCTACTAATTTTAGCCTTTTCATTGAAATATCTAGCTTTTTTATATTTAATGTAATTCTTGTAAACAAAGTTCATATAATTTGAGATTTAATCAATGAGTCTATGTCATATAAAAGTCTTGTATTTATGCTAGTCAGTATTATCGAGCTTATGATATTGTTCCTATCAGTTATTGATTAACGATTAATCATACTATTATTCTTTCAGTATTTTTCTTTTACCTTTTCATATTGAACAGTTTCCAAGGACCTTCCTTCTGACATCTCAGTTCTACTTAGCAGCCCAGTTAGTGGAGTACTGCAGTAACTCTGAGTGGGTAGGTCTTAGACTCCTGCCAGGCTTATCTGAAATTTCAGCAGTTCTCCTGGGTCAATGTCTTTAAAGGATGATGTCTGGCACATTTTAGAATAGGGAAAGAGCTGCATTTAGAAATGTGTTTGTGTGTGTGTGTGTGTGTGTGTATGTGTGTGTCTATGCATAGGAAGGATCCAGTGACCAATGACTACCTTGTTAGTGTTGGCAGAGATCCTTTTCTCCAAAAGCATTCAATAGAATGCCTTAAAATAGATTTCAAAAACAGTCTAAATACACTATCTAAAACAGTTAAATCAACTGAAAAGCTACTACAGTTTTGCCCACAAAGTTAAGCAAAATTAAAAATGTGTAAACACAGAGTGCTGGAGCAAATTAAAAAATGTGTTTGTATCCATGTGTCTAGCTGTATTGTATTACCAAGAACATTTACTTCTTATTTGATTAATTATAATTATTCCATTAAACCATTGATGAACCAATTTCAAAGTCTTGCATTTATAAAAACATTCATCTGATTTGATTACACTATCACACAACCTCACCAAGAGTATTATAGTGATGAAGTCTTTTACTCAGGCAGTCATATCTTCTCTGAGGAAGCAATTGTGGCCTTGGGAATATTTTTGAGACTTTCTATGTACATGTATAGGAAAACAGACTCATGTCCAAGATGCTCATGTTAAATAGCATGTGGTATGTGCGTATAACCTAGCATAGCCTCCTGGACATTATAACCTCTTTCTAGAACTTCCCTTCCCTTTCTCCCCTTATATCTTACTTACTCCATTCCTCCCCATCTTCTCTCTCTCTAACCACACCCCACCTTGGTGGCAGTCTCACGGAGCCTGGAATGGCCTCAGCTTGTCATGTTGTTGTGATGTCCACACACTGAAGCTAAGCACGAAGCATGCTTCGTCTGGGAGGTTTAAGAAATTTTCAGTCTTATATAATCTATAACTATAAAGATGTGAGTGGTAAATACCATTCCGGCAAATGCCAGCACATTCAGGCTACACATAGGCAGGCATAAGCATGCAGATAGTCTGGCATATAGGCTATATGCACATAGACATCCAGACCTACAAGCAGATACATATAGGCATGTTGGCAAAAGACTCAGGCCTCTGACTTGCAGGCCATATTTATACACAATCACACAAAAAGCCATGCTCTGGGATCAGGAAAGTTGGCTCAGCAGTTCAGAGCACTTCTGCTTTTACAGAGGACCAGGGATCAGTTCCCAGCACAGACTCTGTTACAAAACCATCTGTAACTGAAGCTTTAGAGGATCTGACACCCCTTTTCTCACCTCCATGGGCATCTGGCACACCTGTAACGAACGTATTTACATGAAGGCAAAAGGTTCATATATGTAAAATAAAGTGAATAAAGTGAATAAACAAATGTGCACTATGTCAAAATAGTTTACACAACAAATTATATCACTGTTTACTTTTGGGTTCTTGGCATCCAGCGCATTTTGTGTTGACTTACAGGTCCTGGATTATCCAGTGTCAAATGTTAGCTGACTCATAACATACATACATATATATATATATATATATATATATATATATATATATATCAGTGACATGCTGTCTAAACATAAACGGACTATTAAGGGCTTTCATTTTTGACCATAGGTAGCATGAACCTTGATCTTCTCATGAACCTTGATCTCCTACTGTTCTTCCTATCTTCACAGCCTAAGATCCAGGTTTACATGTGTGCTCTATGCTTACAATGTACAAGATAATCCTAGTGCAGATGCTGTGGAAGTCATTGTTTAGGGAACTGTATTGATCAAGAAATAATAAAAAGAAATGTAGAAATAATTAATATGGATGTGCCCTTTCTTCTGAGTATCCTTAGTGTTTGCTTGGACTCAAAGGATTATACTAATTTTAAGTATATGAGACATTATATGATTTTGTATAACTTTATGGAACACTATATTATTTTAAAATTTTGTATAAGTATATCGAACATTATATGATTTTGAGTCTTTCTTTTGCCCCTTTTTTACATTTTTTGTCCTTTAAAATCTGTAACAGACATTTTATTGATTTATTTTAAATTATAAAGAAGACATTACTATTAAATATGCATAACTTTTAACCCACTAGTTTTCTGTACATGTCTTCTAGGAAATGATTTCAAATGTGAAAAATGGTCACAAAACATTTATAGATGAATACATATTAAAGCAAGTGTTTTAGGAAAATATTTAAATATGTTTACTAAATCCAGCATGACTGAATAATTTGAATATATATAAAAAACAAATATATATATATATATATATATATATATATATATATATGTGTGTGTGTGTGTGTGTGTGTGTGTGTGTGTGTGTGTGTGTGTGTAGTTTTTGCTATAGTTTTCACTGTCCTGGAATTGTGTTTGTAGATTAGGCTGGCTTCAAACTCACAAAGATTCACGTGTCTCTGCCTCCTGAGCGTTGGGTAAGATAGAAGGTGTGTGTGTGTGTGGGAGGGGTGTGTGAACACCACCTGGACTTGAAAGATATTTCATGGAATCGCTACAGTGATAATGTTCTAACATCTTTAAATGTGCTATTAGTTTTCATTGTAAGAATAGTTCACTGAGAGAGCATGTACATTTAATTTTAGAGAATTAAAAACAAAACTCCTGAAAGATGAGGGGAATGACAGAATGGGACACTCTCAGTGACACACACAAATGCTTGCACTGTCCATGCTCACAGGTCTTAGTGAGGGATTTTAACAACATTCAGAAAAGGGACACACCCGGGAAATCAACAATAGTTGGAAAGCAGAGGTACAATTGAAGGTAAGAAAGTAACACATCATACTGGGGTGACATTATCACAGATATACAATAACTACTGGTAGAAATGCACCTTAGGAGGGAAGTGCTGTGTTGTACTCAGTGTGTATCTCTGCAATGCACAGACCAGTGTAATGACACTGCATTCACTGGACATCCACATTAGGTAAAATGTAAGTATCAATAATTGTACATATGTATACCTATCCACATATGTTTATAGTGTAAACTACACATATAAGGTATATAGACATGTGTGTGCATGCACACCCATATGTGTAATTGTACATGTAAGTACACACACACACACACACACACACACACACACACACACACACGTAGAATGAAACCAATGGATCTTTTCATGGTAGGAAACAATTTACCTTTAAAAAAACTTAGATTGCCCCTTCTGCAAATGCTGTTCTCTTCCTTTGTCATGTGGATTGAACACAATTTCAAATAAGATTTTGTTCTGATGTACACATCAGGGCTTATAAAGCTAAAGCCCCATCACTGCACAGAAACCTCCAATTTGAAAAGACTGTTCACTTTATATTTGAAGAAGAAGGATAAGTACAGTCATGTCAAGTACTTACAATGAATGTACTATGAAAGTTTCACATAATAAAATATAACTTTCTATTATTGTGTGGAAGCTCTGTCATTAGAAGAAACTCTTTCGGTGACAAGCTTCAGAGGTATAACCCAGCCGTACAGCTGGCTAAGATGAAGTACTAAAGCATATATAATTTGCTTTCATCTAATAAAGTTTAGAATTCAGCTTTTATTTCCTCGTCTGTGCCTTTAAGTTTCCTTTGAAAAAGTGCAGAGAATTGAGAGCAGAAAAAGAATGAGAAGGAGCCAGGGAGGAAGATAAAGTCATGGAGATTAATGACGGGGATGGCTGCATCTGGGTGTGTCAGGAGTACAGTTTGATTCAGCCTCTGGGCAGCTTTCAATATTCCTGACCAACTCCAAAGTGCCAGCTTCAGATCGTGTCTGGCTACTGCAGAGATCATTTCCACAAATATAAACTGGTCTTTTACAATTTTCTCCTCGTTGCTCTGAGCTCTCTCTTGGGTGCTCTGCTCTGCGGAGACCCGGTATTAATTTCACACAGACACATTAGGTACATCGTCCGTGTATTCTTTTCAGAGCTTCAAAAGCTAATGCTTTGTTCCAATGCAGTTTCCTGCCTCCACACTGTTGCTCTGCTCTGCACATGTGATAGAGAATCTAAAAAGTAGGTTAAGACTTACTGATGTGACCCACTGTGACATTGCCAAGTAGTAATTTAACAGGACATGTGTGGTGGGAATGTGAGTGACTTAAAATTAATATTCTTGGAGGGAGATTTACTATACGTTCAAACACCCTGCTTCTCATTTTCAATAGAACTCTTAATTTTAGAGATTTTTCTACTTTAAGGGATCTGAATGAGTGAATCATATGGCAGTTGACAACAGTGCTGCCAACATCTGCCCTGGGCCCACCATACCCATCTGTGTCAGGTAATCAGTTATGTATGGCCGACCAAGAATTTGTGCCACAAAGGCAAAGGGGTGGAGAAATTTAGCTATGTTTGGTTGTTGCAGGTGGTGTGTGAATTCCATGGACTTCTAGCATAGACTAGCTTTAGAATAATGAGAAGCTGCTGCTGTTGTAGGGAGAGTTCTGTCTTACGCACACATAGTAGGGCCATACTTTGCTTCCTGCTTGATTCCTGTAGAGTCAGGTCTTGGCTAATGAATTCTGAGTGGGAGCAATGGTTAGTACATCCTTGCTCGGCCCAGATGCTGTGATAGCTGCTGTTGCACTGTGTAGTGAAGGTCTTAACGTAGCTGACTGCAGTCAGCCTAGCACATTCACAGGCTTGAAGCATGGTTTGGGTCTATTTCCAAAAGATGGTCTTCAATTTGGATTTTCTACTTTCCCAGAATTTGTAGGAATTACCTGGCATATTTTCTAGTGAACCCTTTCATGGCTAAGACAGCCAAAGCCAGCACAATTGTGCCCAATTCAATAACTAACATGCTCAGACTTCTTGAGCATCCTGCTGTGACTTTCTCTCCGTAAGTGGAAGGACTTTTTAAAAACCTAAGATTCCTCTCAAATGAAATGGATTTTCTAAATGTGCTAAATGTATATTAGATCTTGAGGCTCCTTCCCCTTCCATTTATGGTTTTCAGGTTCTAAGGGTTTGTCTAAATTCTAATGTAATAAGATTTGATGAATAAACACACATTCAGCCCTATTTTCCTTAACTACACTGTTCACCTCCTAATGTCTCTCCTTAACCTATGCTATGCTATTGAACCGTTCTGATCTCTTTAAAGGGACCACTACAGAGAAAAATCCAGAAGGACTCACTGAGAATCTTAGAGTAGTATCAGCCACCGAAAATCCAATTTGTAAGTTGTCTGTTCTCCCATGGCCTCATTCACAGTGGCCTGGAATTTTCAAGCTAGATTAGCACACAGCACTCAGACCCTAAGCTGCTGAACTGTCTGGCACTCTTGGGTAAAGTTTAGCCTGCATAACTTCCCATGTCTCTTGTGATTAGAAAGTTCTCTAGACAGTGGTAGCACAGAAGCCACTTTGACAGTAAATACTTATTTTCTTATTTTGTCCCTTTTCCATGTCTGATTGACAGCACCTCCTTGGTCCTGGGTACATGATAGACATTTGGCATTTGAAAGTGTTTTTTAGTCAGGCAGGATCCTTGGCCTCTCTCCACTAGACGACAGTACTATCCTCCGAGTTATGATGGTCACACATGTCCTCAGACATTGCTGGAAACCCTGAAGGTACAAGAGCATTAGAGAATCTCTCTCCATTTGGATGCCAAATGCTTTCTAAAAGAGCCGCTGTATTTCCAAACACAAGAATTTTGCTCTGAAATGCAGTTTTGGGAGGGATTATCTTTGGATAATTTTAGATAACAAAAAGATGCGAGTATGAGTTCCACAAAAGAACATAGCAGCATTCTTTCATTTTAATCTCCACTAGGCCTTTTTCATTACAAGGATGTAGTCATGGGCTACATGTAAACATTTACAGTTTCAGGACAGGAGTGCCACATCATCTGCCTCCCTTTCAAACACCGGCAGTAAACTTGCTTTTTATAGAATCTTTATACTTTCAAAGCACTTGCAATCTCAAGTAATAGGGCGAGTTAAGTTTCTTCTTAAGTTTTCTTCTTTTGGAAAGAATTGAAAACACTGCATTTTGCCCAAGAGGTTTACAATGACTTTATGTGTCCTCACTGGAGACAGCAAAAGGAATTAGCTTTTACTATTCTGCATATTTAGCTATCATACCGCTGTTGGTGATAAAATCTTTGTTGTCAGAAGAATTTATTTATTATTTTCCCCTGTTCTTACTCTCGTATCCTCTGACCTGGAAGCTACTGGTAATCAAAATGAAGCAGCTAGCGAGGACTCGGACTGATAGCTGATAGATTTGTGTATGTTGTACGGTGTGTATGTGTGTGTGTGTGTGTGCATGTATCTCTGTGTGTTAGTGTGTGTCTTGTGTGTGTGTGTATTTGCACTCATGTATGTACTGTCTGCTTACATCTTTTCACCTAATTTATTTTTAAATTGTACTCATTAATTTTTGGTGTGGAAGATAGATGTCCTCCCTGATAATCCTTACTGATAACCCTGTGACTGGAAATTGACTTGTTACACATGATAAAGTGAAGGAGGCTGAGCCAGATTAAGAGGAAATGAAATAGAGTCAAAAGAGGAGAAAATGAGCCTGCAGCCAATAGGTGAGAAAGAGGCTGCTGCCCTGCGGTTGAGCATTATTTGATCAGTGCAGGGTGGAATGTGAGGGGAAATAGCAGGCAGCCAAGTTGTTTTAGTACTCTATCTACAATCTACCGTCTGTGAAATGATTAGCCCATTTCAGTGTCGAGTGGGTAATGCTAGACGGAGAGAAGCAGGAGATGCGAATGAACCCAAACAGCTCAGGTCACAAGACAGTTGTGTGCATAGATGCTATTTGGGCCAGCCATCTGTTCATAAGGAAAGAAATGCGGCGAGGCCAAGGGTTTTCAGATCTTTGGTTTCTGAATTACCCTTGAGAACATTTTACATTATTTTTAGAACAATGTAGTGTTTTCAGACTGAAGGGAACACACAGCTGAAACGCATAAGCAGAATTTCTTAATGAGTGTAAATGGAAAGACGGAAGAAGAGAGAGGAGAGAAGATACAGCACTATGGGAGGAGGGCTCCAAGTAGCAGAACCTTGAGCCCGTCAGCATGTGGTCCTCAGCATGCCGAGGATAGCCCAGTATTACTATTTGAGAGTGCTATTTGCTTTTACTCAAGACAGGGCTCAGGAATATGTTTCAGCCCAATTTATTATTTTACTCTGTCAAACTTAAAAAGAGCTGCTTTGTTTTGGTTCCTTCTGAGTTTTGAAATGTTTTCATCACATGTCTGAAGACAGGCTTTACACAGCAGGTGTTAAGGCTCCAGCGAGGTCTGTTGGACAAATGATTCATAAATATGTGCGCCCATGCTGTACAATAGTTGAATAGAACCACACAGATGGAGCCGCCCTATTCTATTGAGGAAGTGGTATGTGTTTTTGTAAAAACTGTGATACACATGGGTTTTTAGCCAAGGAGCCCAGACTCTGAGAAAGTTTTTGGAATAATTTACTTATGTTGTACTGATTTGTACAGAGGAAGTGTGATGTAAATAGAGCCTCACTGCATGTTACAAAAGGGCCTGGGAGGGTCTTAATATGGGAAAATAGGACCATATCTGGGGACTATGGTGAGAGTGTAGATAGACTGAATTTGTTGTTGAATACGTGATTTCTTGTAGTTTTTTAGTAGCATTAAGAATTAAGCCGGATTAAGCAGGAGTGGAGGCCATGGTTTGAAGGTTGAATGAAGAGTGATTTTGAATTGCAACATGTTGCATATGGTTACAAATGTGACATTATGATGAGGAAGAGATAGGGCTTCCCCAGACCTATGCCTAGGGTTCTTAAGCTAAACCTTAGTTACTGAAATAAGGCTTCAGTTCTCTTGCATGGTGCCCCAGGATGCATCTGTTTCATATTTTCTGGAATATATGGAGAGGATATGACTCTGTTCCATAGTTTACTTGAAAGCATCCCCACCCCCTTTGTCCATACATGCTACCTGGGATTTTATCCTCATGTGCTCACTCACAGCGTTAGACATTAGTGAAAGGACCCAACGGGCTGACAGACAAAGGGCTTTGGCTTTTAGAAGAGAGATTTTAGACCTTATTCAAAACACACAGGCTCATACTGAATCTCATGCTAGAATCCTGTCTATACTTCACTATTATCAAAGACAGACATCAGCAGAGACAGTCATGGAGGCTTCAGAGAGGAAGGAGGAGAGGCAGGTGTGGAGAGAAGAGAAGCAGAGCGGTGTTTATTCTTACTCTTAATGAAAAAGCTGAAATCATCTGCTGTAGACGGAGCCAGGAATGAAAGACACTGGCATGGCATTTTCCTGAGCAACACATTGTTTGATCGCTTTTTTTGGTTAATTGTACTGCTTCTTGGTTAATTGTGTTCTGTTAGCTTGAAAGGAAAGGCCAACAGAGGAAGAAAGCATGGCTCCCACTGAGCACAGGTGAAGGCAAGCCTTTGATTAGCGACTGTGGCTGTAGCCTAAGTGTTTGTCACTATTTTTGACTTGCTTACTGGATTCATAATTTACATGAAAATGGCTAATAGGTGTACAGCTGCTGAGTTCCTCAGCTGGCCACTTGGTGTTTTGGAAGCTTTATTTCAGCGAATTCTGGAAATGCCTCTTCTATCCTTGCTTCTGACTTCCTAGTTCACCTGCCAGTATAATTACTTACTAAGAACAATGTTTTTCTTTGTGATTTAAATGGTTCAAAGTAGTGGGGATTTATCATAATTGGCATTGGTAGGATTTAACATATTTGTGGAAATTATTTCTTTTTAATTAGCCTTTTATGATGGTGATATAATTCCTTATGATGTTTTGCACATGAAAAAATATTTATATGCAGGTGTGTGTCTGGGAGTGATGAAGGAAGGGAGGAAGAAAAATAGAGAGGAAGAGAAGGGGAGAGAGAAGAGAAGGGGAGGGGGAGAGGGAGTGGGAGGGATGAAGATTGGAAGGGGCAGAGTGAGCGAGTGAGCCAGAGAGAGAGAAAGAGAGAGAGAGAGAGAGAGAGAGAGAGAGAGAGAGAGAGAGAGAGAGAGAGAGGTGAGGAAGACGAGATAGGTAGGAAGAATTCCTGATGGGTTTTCATTTGGTACTGAACATTTATATATTACTTCTGGTTTGCAAAATTTAATATTTCTTTTAGAAGTGTCTGATATCAAAGACTAATACATATTAGACAGTATAAAGATCATACTGAATAGAAAATAGATACTTCTTTAATGTATTTCTTTTGAATATGAGAATAAGAATACACACATTTATACATATAACACACACACACATACACAACACAATCTTTTATTGTCACCTTCATTTGTCAAAATATGATTCCTTAGGTTTAAGTGGTTTACAGTGTTGAATTTGGACCAATGTTTATAGTGTTTGAAGTTCCAAAAATTTGATTTGACTGAAAGTTTTTAATCTGTAAGACCATGAATTATTCAGATTTTTTTGTGGGAAAAATAGCACCGCAGTGGTGGAGTCCCCTGGGGTTTCCACTCCCTGCAGATCCCACATGCAGGAGGAGGTCTAGGGTTCTGGTGGCTGAGGGCTTTGGCAGCGGCAGACCCCAATGACTCCAGGAAGTCCTTGGTTTCAAAAGGGTTTATTGTCATGGCAGATGGTGGATGGATCTGAGCATACCCCCCAAAAAAACTCAGGGCAGTCCTGAGTTAAATAGGGAGGGAGAAAGGGGTAGGATCTGGGGAGGCATGCTTAATTTGCTCTGCCCTCTGACCTTCATTAGTATGTAAATCCCTAGGGCCTGAGGCCTCTAGTCATGCCCTCTACCTGTGCACTTTGGGAGGGACTGTAATTGCCTACACTGAACAACGTAGTTCTATGGAGACTAGACTGCTTTTCAGGACCCTGGGTTCTTGGGGTGCAGCCGAACTCCTGCCGGTTCTCTTGTAGAATCTCAGGGTTCTAGGCACATGCCCAGCCATGAACCAGGATACCCTTACACAGTCCCACATTTTTTCTTTCCATAATTACTGATCATGTTAAATGCATATGACTAAGATGTTTAAATGGACTATAATACAAATGACCTTAACATATCAATTATCACATTCTTCTTATATTGACTATGATTTGCAGTAAAAGAGAGTCACATTTGAAAAACCCACTTTGCCTGAGCAACAGGAAGACTAGCATTCACCCTAATAAAATGAGGAGATATTAAACTTTCTAAACCCATTGGTCAAGGTGTAGATGGTTTGATTTATTTGCTAGGGAATATTCATTACTTAACAATCTTTAGAAAAAATGAGTGGAAACATTTTTAGAGTCAGTTTGAATAATAAAATTTGCTGCCGTCAGCATGTAGGTTCACTTAGGGTCAAGCTCTATTTGACGTAACAGTGATAGGAGAGTCAAGTGGAGCGCTGGTTCCTGCAGAGCTTCAGAACTGCAGAACTGCAGGTTGCTCTCTCCATCTCTACTTCTGAAACCAGCTTTTCTGTTGGTAGCTTTACCATGGCTGTCGTTTTCTCCACATCTATGTTTTATCCACAACTCTATTTCTATATGTACTTATATATCTATGTCCATATTTATATCCATTAAATACCAATTTCTGTGTTTATAGAGACATATACATCATAATGCCTACAAAATATTATACTACACATGCAGTTCTTGGGTGTTTATTTTAATTTAATAATTTTCTCTAGAGAGATTTTTATGTCATAATTTGAACTGCATTATGTCTCAAAGGCTATTATATTGTTTTGAGTAAACAGTTTTCCATATATATAGTAGTTGTTTAAATTGTGTATCATTACTAAAAGTCATACCCAGGAGATATTTTCTCTGTATTGGTATATTTACATGAATGGAAATAAACAAGATATATTCCAACAAATGTATTTATCTTTTTATTATTATTACTTTTTTTTTTTACAGTTCTGTCATTACTTTCCTCCCGGTCCATTCTCCCACAGTTCCTCATTTTATTCCTCCTCCCCTCCATCTCCAAGAGGCTGTCTTCATCAAATTCCCACCCCCCCAAGGGCCTCAAGTCTTTAGAGGGTTTGGTTCATCTCCCACTGAGGCCAGACCTGGCAGTCCTCTGCTGTATATGTGTCGGGGGTCTCAGACTAGCTCATGGATGTTGCCTGGCTGGTGGCTCAGTGTCTGAGAGATCTCAGGGGTACAGGTTAGTTGAGACTGCTGGTCTTCCTATGGGATCACTCTCCTCTTCAGCTTCTTTCAGTCTTTCCTTAATTCAACCGCAGGAGTCTCCAACTTCAGTCCATTGGTGGGTGTAAGTATCTGTATTTGTCTCAGTTATCAGCTTATTGGGCCTCTCAGAGGACAGCCATGCTAGGCTCCTGTAGCACATCACAACATCAGTAATAGTGTCAGGCCTTGGAGCCTCCCCTTGAGATGGATCCTGTAGGAAGCCGCGGCTTGCGCTGGCAAAATCCGCCATTGCAACATGGCGCTGGCATCTGGTGCTCTTCCTAGTAAACAAGTAAACTGTGCATGTGCTATGGTAAAAGCACGCCAAAGTCAAAGCCCATCCCATGGCGTTTTGGCGCACAACGAGTAAGCAGCCAATCAAAAGTGAGCACACTGCACTAAGGGTATATAAACAGTGCTTTTTCCGGGCCTGGAGTCTTCCACCATTTTGTTTTGGAATAAACGTTTTGCTGCAGAAGGATCCTGATGTGTGTCCGCGTGCGTTCTTGCTGGCGAGACGATTACACGCACGTCACAGCTGGTGCTGAAACCCGGGAGAATTCACCATCACCGGCGCTGTTTGAGAAGACCCTCCGCTCGCGGAGCAGATCCAGAACCGTAAGACAAGGTAAAGCTCTGAGAGACATGTTTGGACTTGAATTATTTTGTCTCCCTCCCCAGGCAGTGCTTATTCTCTTCCTTCTGGTTTTGCAGGATGAGAAAAGCCACTCGACTGTAGCGGCGGGCCAGACAGTGCTAGACGGATTACAGGCCAACATGTCAGAAACAGAGGGAAAGAAGTGCTTAGAAACTCAGAAAGAAAAAGGAAAAAACGACATGTCGAAGAAAATAGGCCCCCCCCAAGGACCCTCGATCCGCAGGGGTGAGAGTTAAGGGAAAGGAAGCCCTGGTTGAGAGAAGTAGAAAAGGAGAAAAAGCCCTGGAAAAGAAACCTCTTTATCTGGTAAAGGAGCTGAAGGTTTTGGGGCTTGGTGGCTCTGAGTCGGAGGGGCTAACTTCCTCCGAGGCAGAGGACTCAGAAGAAGAGACAGATGAGGAGGAAAGATACCATCCAGATGAACGGCCGCCGCCTCGAGAGCGAGTGCTGGCGCTAGTGATGGTTATTTGGAGGCTGTGTTTGCAAGAAGAGTGTCTCGGGGGATACAGTCTAGGTGAATGAGGTATTGACCCAGTGCCAATTTTGCCTAGGAGGTGACAGCGAAACATAGGTCAGGAGAATTCTAAACAGACATTCCCTACAGTCTAAGAGCTGCTTCAGGTGGAAAGAACAGGGTTAAAAAGAATTGGAAAACTAAGAAAAAAACCAGGGTACTGAAGTGTTACAATAGCTGCCTGCTACATCTCCAATGAACGAGATGAAAAGTTACATCTTGAATATGAGAGAGAGAGAAAGGGTTTTAGAAATACAGGTGTCCTCTCTCTGTGTCAACAAAAAAGAATGAAAAGGCTATTTCAGAGCTCTCCTAGGAACAGAAGAGAAATCGGGAGACGTCCTGAATTTCTCTGTAGCTCTTAGATGTCCTTCTTTGTTGTCTGTCCTTGGCGCGCCAATGTCCACGTGTTTGTATTTGCTTTTTGTGTCGTTGTTTAAATGTTCTGTGTTTGTTGCATGTTCAAAAGAAAAGATCGTTAAAACTGCTTGATCCAACCTTTGGGCTAGTTTAACTTTGTTTTAAAGGCAGTCTTAATTTACACAACAGAGGCTGATAAGCTACCCTACACCTGTAGCTAAGAGTTGAGCTGAGCTGAAAAAGCCTTTCCAGGAATTTATTGTTGGCATAAGCTGCTTTTAAAAGAGACCAGTAGCTTTTTGGGTTTTATAAGGAAGCTAAGAGTTGTTTTGTCTTAGAAAAATCTCTGTGACAAGGTGCTTTTCTCTTGAAATTACAGCTAGAAAAGGCAACAAATTTTGTTTGGTCTAAATATATAAGATACATAGCCACTTCATTGTTGTTTCTAATTGGTTTTAAAAGTATAAAAATGTTCTACATGTCTTGGTTATAGACTATTGGCTTAAATTATTGGATGTGAATAGAAATTTACAACTTTGATAACAAAAAGTGGCGTAAAACTAACTCAGGGTTAGAGTCATTCAGAAACCAGGTGTATAAAAATAAGATTTTAAAACAGTATCTCTTCAATGAGATAGTAAGAACTGCTTCATGCACTCATATATAAGAATTGACAGCAAAACTTTGTAACATAAAGGTAATCTACTTGGTGTTGATTTTAGAAAAAATAGATTGTTTACATTGCTTTGGTTTTGGTTTTGGTTTTGCTTCTCAAAATTAATGGTTATACTCTAATGTTACAAAAGAAATTTAAAAATTTAGTTAAACTGCCAGTATTCCATTGGCTACAGTTGGCAGTTCTAATCTTGAGTTTGAGATTTTTTGATTCGCCCATGTTTATAGAAAAAGAGACAACAGGTAGAGTTAAATAAAAATATTTAAAACAAGTTGTGATACAGTGTTGGCCTGCTAGAAGGATAATCTTTACACTAGGCATTCAACGAGATTAAGAACATTTACATTTAAATTAAGACAATGCAGACTGAGATCTAAACATGCTTGTAGGAGAAGGTCAGTGTGATGTTAATCAGGTTGAACTGCCTACACAGCTCTCAGACCATACAAGCAAAGACAGACTTAGATACATTCGTCTTTGAGATGAGATTGTACCCTCATACAATCAGGGTCTGGCCATAGCTTGCACAGAGCCATAGGGATGGGGGTGTTTTTAATGTAGAAATTTAGACGGTTTTTGAGGTGGCTGTCCCAGGAACAGAGGCTTGAACAACAGTCAGGAGACCAAGGTTACCTGACAAACTTGTCCTTGGTACAGGAAAGATAATCCTTGGGCCAGGCCTCAGGTTATAGGCCAAGATTAAAAACATTTACATTTAAATTAAGGCTCTACACAGAGTGGGTGAGGCAGGAGCTGGGATTTCAGACATTCCTTTTGTCCTGACCTGCCTCTAGAAGAGTGTTTTCTAGAATTTGTTTATTGCCTTACTTGTTCCTTAGGGAGGTGTCAGCCTCAGACTCAAAAGAAATTCAAAACAGCTTATGGGCCAGGAGTTAGAGATAATGAAAAGTTAAACATTTAAATCTCTCAGTGTATATTATTCATTGTATATTTTGTTAGCTGATCTCTCTAAAGGAGTTTTTCTGTACGCCTTTGTCCTAATACAATGAGCTTTAAATTTTAGAGTGCTTATCACTCCAGAAAAGATTAAAAGACAATAGCTTTTCAGTATTTGGGAACTTAGTTATATCTTAAACAGATTGTGACACAGAAAATTCCAATAAGAATGGATAATTGGGGCTAGAGAGATGGTTCTGCCGTTAAAGGCTAAACTCACAACTAAAAATATTAAGAGTTCAATTCCCAGCAACCACATGGTGGCTCACAACCATTTGTAGTGGGATTTAGTGCCATCTTCTGGCTTGCAGGCATACATACAAAAAATGGTTTACTTTTAATGATTCTCAAAAGTTGTTAACAGATATTAATTGGCTAAAACCTCATCTTCAGCTTACCATAGGAGAATGTAAACCTCTATTTAATATTCTCAAGGGAGATACAAGTCCTAATTCTCCTTGACAAATAACTGATGAAAGAGGAACAGCTTTTAGCACCTTTTACCCTCAATATTTTAAATCTGGACAGTCAGGGCCATTCGGCTGCTGACCGTCACTGTTTAGAGCCTGACAGGCCAAAAGAGATGGTCAAATGGAAGGACATTTTGACCGGACAATGGAAAGGCCCAGATCCTATTTTAACAAAAGCCAGGGGAGCCGTTTGTGTTTTTCCACAGGAAGAAGACAACCCGTTTTGGCTACCAGAGCGACTGACGCGGCGACTCGCGATATTAGAAGATGACACCCAGGCGGACCCTCCAAACTCTGATGACAGCCCTTGTGCTGATCCAAGGGATACAGGTTCCTAGTATATTGGGGGAACAACGATGGACCATATTGTCTGCCTTTCCAAAACCCATACCAGTCAGACATAATGTAGCTAATCTGTCCAGGAAATTGTTTCAATATCTTACAGGAAATTGGTCAGAAAACTTCGATGAGACACTCAAAAATTGAGAGCGGCTGTGGTGGACATCAACTCGACGTGCGTGGATCTGTCCCTGACTGAGGGACTCTCCTCCTGGATCTCTTCAGCTTTCTTTTTCTTTTCTTTTTAAGTGGGTGGGAGTAGGCCTGTTTGGTACGCCCTATGTTGCGGATTAGTGTTCATGCTTTGGTTGGTTTGCAAACTCAGAACTCAACAAAATCGTGACAAGGCTATTATTGCCCAGGCACTTGTGGCCATAGAATTAGGGGCTTCCCCTACAATGTGGCTATCACTGCTTCAAAAATAAGTAGTCTCCCCCTCACTAGTGGTGGTGCTAAATGTTGGGCCGTCAGCCATTACACCCCAAAAGATTTGCCCATTACACTGTGTCGGTGAGGAGTCTTGGCCTGGCTGGTCCTTGTCTGTGTAGCTGTGGTACCTGAATTTGAGGCAAACAGCCCTTGCACCCCTAGGAGATGACTCCATTGCACAGGGATGGGTGTTTACATCTCTTTCTGTTTCCCTTAGCCCTTACACCCAGAGGACTTGTCTCCATTGCACCTGGTAGGGTAAGGGAGACCGTCTTAAACTATTAGTCCTTGATCGCTTATTCCCCCATGATAGAATTTGCTTGATCAGGCTTGAGTTTGAGTCATATTGGTACCACGCTAGACAGGCCAAGGACAGCCAGATGGACAGCTCAATCTTTTCGTCTCCAGGCCAGCTGCCATTGGTCCCAACGACGGGAAATAGCCTGACGCCACATGCCAGATATACACCATGAGGACAACTGGGGAATTGATGGCAAACCAACCCCATGATGGGATTAGCGAGTGGCAATGACCCGGGCACGGGTATATCCCTTGTAGCCTAAGACAGGGTGGCTTGCCTTTCCTTGGTGTTAGCCCTATTGGTGCTGGGCGTGGAAAAACGTCAGCTAGCCTAAGACACGGGACATTGACCAGTGCCTGTTTAACAAAACAAAAGGAGATAGCCAGCAGACAGATTCCTCAGCCACTGTACCCAAGGGCTTTTGGTAAAGACACCCTATGAAGCCTCAAACATATCTATATGCAGTCCCTGCCCACTAAGGTGTTCGTTCCATGGATAGTAGGTCTGGTAAGTCAATAACGGAGCAGACGGATAAGTCTCGGCCACCTAAGACAGGGCAGCCCCGGGTGGGGAGGCTGATCCAGTGACGGGTAAGAGTTTGAGCACCGCCCTCCAAAGAGACTCAGACCCACCGTGAGACCCCCAAATATGGGAGTTATGAAACCTTCCCAGGGATCTCTACTACCACCCTCTGCAATAAAACAAAAAAGGGGGAGATGTAGGAAGCCGCGGCTTGCGCTGGCAAAATCTGCCATTGCAACATGGCGCTGGCATCCGGTGCTCTTCCTAGTAAACAAGTAAACTGCGCATGTGCTATGGTAAAAGCACGCCAAAGTCAAAGCCCATCCCACGGCGTTTTGGCGCACAGCGAGTAAACAGGCAATCAAAGGTGAGCACACCGCACTAAGGGTATATAAACAGTGCTTTTTCCGGGCCTGGGGTCTTCCACCATTTTGTTTTGGAATAAATGTTTTGCTGTGGAAGGATCCTGATGTGTGTCCGCGTGCGTTCTTGCTGGCGAGATGATTACACGCGCGTCACAGGATCCCAAGTTGGGATGGTCACTGGATCATCTTTCCTTCAGTCTCGTCTCCATTTTTATCCTTGCAGTTCTTTCAGACAGGAACAATTCTGGGTCAGAGGTTTTGACTGTGGGATGGTAACCCCATCCTTTCACTTGATGACCTTTTTAGGCAGACTCTGTAAGTTCCCTCTCCCCACTGTTAGGCATTTCACCTAAGGCCCCTCCCTTTGAATCCTGAGAGTCTCTCACCTCCCAGATCCCTGGTACTTTTTAGAGGGTCCCCTCCACCTCACACATCCTCCCAAACATGCAATGAAATTTTTAAAGACATTTTTCTCCATTTGATTACATCTGCTGTAAATCCCTTAGCATGCACACACTGAGGTTCACTGGCAGCTGACTGTGTTCTTCTCTTGCTGTTCTCTTCCCAATCTTTAGCCTGTTCCCCACCCGCAGCCTTCTTCCCTAGGTGGTCCCTTTTCCACTTGCACATCTCAGGAAATAGGATTTGAAATTCTAGGTTGAAGCTTCATAATATTTAAACTTGACAGAGATTGCCAAATACTCCCCCAAAGGAGAATTTTCCCAATAGATTATATACCTGTAGGAAAAACTGATAATTTTAAGTAAAACTAAATGTTGTACCCCAAAAATAGTCAAATTAAAGACACATTATAGAAAAACATTTGATAAAGTATAAAAGAATAACCAAACCAATATTGGATATAACAAACAAAAGCAAATATATTTATTCACTAAAATGATATTATTAAAAAAGTACCATTATAATATAAAAACCAGTCAAAGGAAAACATCCATGTTAAAAGGAATTAAAATATGAAGAGACAGTTAGAATAATGATGCTGACTTTTTACTGAAAAAAAAAAACAAAATTAAACATTGCACCACATTTATGTTTAGCTAAAACCAAAACAAAGAAAAGAGACATTGGACAGCCTCTAAGGAAATAGTGTAGTTTGCTAGAGTGATTTAAAAATTGGTATTTTTTTTGAGTATTGGTAATTTTAGAAACTGATGTGGTAATAGTACTCCACAAAAATCTTATTATTTTGATTTGCATGTAGGTTATATCTTCTCTCCTATGAAAATAATATATAATAAACTAAAATTAATCATTGAAACTATAGGTAACATTGCTCATGCAAGTTAAATGCTTTTTACTTGACGTAATTAGGAAGACATATGTGGATATATCTATGTAGAGTTCAGCAGCTCTTCATAGTAATAATAAGAATCCTCATTACACAGTGAGATCAAAAACACAAGTACTTCAGTGTAACTTATACATTGCACATTTGAGAAGAAATGTTAACTGATAAAAAAGAAATACAATGAAATATTTGTACTGGTTATGTACAGTTGGTGAATTTCATGGCACTTATTTGGTAAATATGTACTTTGTTATATTTGCTATCTTCTCCTCTGGCAGAACATGTTTAAAAGTTTAATCCTGTGAACTAGACATATGTATGTCCTGTACAAATAACATAGACGTTCTAGATAGTGAGGCATTTCTTCCCGTTCTGTAGGTGGGTTGCCATTAACATTGCCTCTTAGTGGATACTCAGCCTCCTGAGCTCCATGGCTCTCTCTCCATCCTAGTTGGGAAACACTAGTTTTGCATTGTGTCTGTATTGTATAAACTCAAGTTTTGAGAGGTAGGACTGACAGAACTTTTGTGTAAGGTATCCATTTTCAACTTATAAACCAGATTTCATACTTTGAACTTGAAGAGACTCTGTAACAAAGGCTGCAAGCTGTCATGTTCCATGTCCCAGTACAAGGAATAGAAAAGGAAATACAGATGTTAAATATGTTGTCCACTGTATGGACAGTGGGAAAGAAAAGTTGTTTCAAAATTTCTACTGAATGATCACTAGGTCTTTTGTATTTTTCTAATGTTTGGAATGAACTGAATCTTATGAGTCCTAAGTTACACTTAGAAATGTGAACATAATACTTGGTAATGAGAATAACAGAATGACTGACAGTGAAGTTCCCTGTAAGGCCAACTTGAAGTAGGCAGAGACACATACTGTAACATGAATAAGCATTTTCTTCATGTAGGTCATCAAAGATCAAAATTTAGCATATTTTTAATCAAACAATTTCAAACCTGAATCATGCATTGAAACAAAACTTAATAAACTAAATAATCATGTGCATTTCTATGTAAATAAATAGGAAGGAAATACATATTTGTGAGTACACACACACGTGCGCACGCACACACACACACACACACAACCACATATAATATATGTTATTCACTTTCTTCAAGGTATGTTTAAAGGTGGTTGCTTGTTAAAGAGTAGAACATGGTAGCTTATTTCCTGTTACAAATACCAAATCTCTAGAGAATTACCTAGTTAAAACAATCAGGACAACAGAACTTGCTCATCTAGAAAACAAAAAGTTTGTATTGTAATCTTTTCTGAAAACTTATTTTATTTTTGTTTGTAGATGTTTTGCACACACGTAGATCTGTGTGTCCAGTGCCCACAGGGCCAATAAAAAGGGTGTTTGATCTCCTGAAATTAGAGTTACAAATGCCTGTTACCATGGCTGCTGGGAATCAAACCCAGGTCTTCTGGAACAGCAGACAGTGCTCTAATCATTGTGCCATCTCTCTAGCCCCAGGTCTTTATTTTTTAAATTTAGTTTGGTATATTAGTTTATTTTTTTTATGTAGACACAACTTTTGTTATTATTGGCATTCTAACCTATGACATTACTTCTTTCTATCTTACGAAGAATAAAATAATGTTTTAACCAAGCATGATGAGTTGTATATCACTTGATACTGATTGTTCAAGGTAACATCTTTCTTACACATTGGTTTTCCATCATTGAGCATCTTATACACACATCTCCTCAGAGACCTCATCAGGGTATTCATTTTTTTAAGAGATACCTAGCACCATCAATGCATTCAGGCGGTTTCCAGCATCATAGCTCTTCCATCTGGTCTAAGCTTTGTTGCCTCAATTTTCACATCTCCACATGAGGAACACTCCAGGAACTAAAAACTGTTCTCTCCTTGATTATGCATGTGCGTGCAATGCAATTCACCATCTAACAGATGTCACAGCTAAGTACCCAGGATTGTGTCATGATTCATTCATCTTAAGAAAATCTGCTTCAGAAATGCAAGGCTTTTTATACATTGGTAGAATTTGACTTTTAAGTAATTCTATAAAATGCTGTCTGTTTATAATTTTAATTTTTCTTGGAACACAATACAGACCATGTTGTTTTCTTCAGGTTAGTTGTTTCTTTTTATTCCCAGTTTGAATACTTCTGCCACTGTAAAAGTAGTTAAAAAAATCAATACTTTTAAGTGAGAATGGATATGGAGGTAACTCTCAATGTTTTCAACATTAGGTTGCCACGTTTAGGCAAATCTGGTGAACACTGTATGACCGCCTTCCTAATGCAGGCAAGAAATTCCTTCTGGCTGGTGTTTTACATAATATTGTCATTAAACATGTCCTATCTTTAGCAGAAGCAGATGATAATAAGTTAAATAGGGATGTAGAGTTATTGGAAATCTGAGGATGAACATTTGCAAATGAGTGACTGAAATTATTATTAAAGTTAGAAATACAGCACCCAGATTAATACAGCAAAAGGCTGAAGGAAATGTTTAATTCTTTGGAGTAATTATCAAAGGCATTTTCATACAAAAGCATGTTCCATACTTTCCTATTTTTGGAGACTTATTTTTCTATGCTAGAAGAAAGAACCCATAGATTCTTTGCTGCAGCTGTTTCTGGCTGATGAATCTGAGCACTGTAACCATAAAAGGAAAAGTAGCTTAATTAAAAAATGTTAGAGCAGAATAGAATATATTTACAATAATCCCCCTTCTCTTTTTGGCTAAATGCAAGACAGAACATCACCCTTCTTTTAAAGGAAGCGAATCAATATCTGTGCCTTTGCAATTACCCTTGAGGTCCAAAGCTCTACAGGTGGGTGCACAAACAGAACCCATGGGTTAAAAACCATATCCCCAGGTATTCTAAAAAGAAGAGGACTGCTTAAGACTCACAGTGTTTATTACTATTCCCCTTTCCTAATCAAACACTGGCATTGTAACCTCCAACCTTAATTACATAACATTTTCACCAAGTATTCGTATTACTTATTTTTGTTTTTAATTTTAATTTTTTTCTCAAAGGGATCAAAATTGGATTCCTAATTATCTGGAGGTCACTCTGTCATACCGAATGATGGGATTATTTATGGAATGAGTTTATTCATTTAGTGTCTGTACAAATCAGTGAAGCATGAACTAAGCCAAGGCGGGTTCTTTTCTTGGTCAGGATTTCTGTGCTTTGCTCTTCTGTGACTTTGGAAATTGATTTCTTAAATGCATTTCTAGGAACCCCAGGGGAGCTAGTTTTTTTACGATTGTGCTATCAATTGCTTTTAGTAAATATCTGTAATAAAAGGCTGTACTGATAGAGAAAAATGTAGTCTCAGAATGGGTGAGTATTTAAATTTTGACCATATGTTGATAAAAGTTCTCCTTTTGGCACATTTAGGAATGCATTGCCTTTTTTCAGTAGTCATAACAGGAAAAGAACCTTCATTAGGCAGAGTGTTCTGTAGCATTAATCATAAAGATCTATAATTCCATGTTGATTTTGTTACCTTCCCTGGCAATTATCTCAATTGATTTAGCATATAACCAGCCTGATTCCATTATTGTTACTTTCCATAATTTCTGAGATGGATTGTGATCCAAATATAATTTATATCAGCAGGAATTTCCCATGAAAATGAATTGTTATCTTCAGTTCTGCCCTATCTTTGGTTAAACTTCTAAGGATCTTTTTTACTACTCCACGTGAAAATAATGAAACATTTAATAATGTCTAATAATACTGTACACAGAATAAAAACAAGTACCACCCACTGTTAAGATCCCCAGAGTACAAATTAAAGGCAAAACACGACACACCACATAACATTAAGGGAAGGAATGGGAACAAACTGCACACTAAACAATACAAGAATATTTTATTCATTTCAGCTAATTTATACTGTAAAGAAATAAAGCCATCCATGTTTCTTATATAAAATAGAATATAATATGTTGTTTTGCCAGCACTCCTGAAGTGGTAGAAGAGGTCATTTGCTTTCTGTACTTTTTAATTCCTTTCTTTTTTGGAGCTAAATTCAAACTTATAAGTTGAATATGCATTGACAATTCCCCTCCCCCCTTTTTTAGAAACATGTGAGGGAGATCTCTCTTTTTTTTTTATGTTGTGGGAAAATTTATTGATTTTTCTCTTTCTTCTATGAAGAAAAATATGCCTGTTATCCATGAGCAACTTTACAAGAAGCTTCCAGATGTATACACAAGTGGCCAAGAAGACATTAAACTTGTTTTAAATTTTCTAGTCAGAAACGATAGCTTCACTCTCTTACCCAATAACCTAAGTTCTTTTATGGGACATGTTTTTCACAATGAGGGAGAGCTTTAACTATTTGCTAATAGAAAATCAATACTACCTGCTAAATTATACCCAGAAAATACTCACCTAGGGGGAAACAATTCATGACATTTGCTCTGTAAATCTTTCTCATTAGGTCAGTGTCTCTGATTTCATGTTCTCACAGAGTAAAAGTGAGGGAATGAGGGGAAAATGAATTAGCATTGTAGACCATGTTGAAAATCCACAATTAATTTTAACAGTAAAGAGAAACGAATATACCTGTGTTTGGTGTATATGGATGATTCTTGGTATATAGAGAAGCCTGTCAAGTAGTGAGCCCATTTTCTTTCACTTGCTCATGTACTTAAACTAATTATAGAAACTCTCTGTGTCTCTGTTTGCCTATGTAGAAAATTTAAGTAATGCTAGTATTCACTCCAAAGAGTTGCTGTGGAAATCACTCACTGAGTTGGACCATCTGGCATAATGCAGAGGCATCATGATCATATATTGATATATACTTGCTTTGTTGCTTCTTTATCAAGTTTTCTATCAATATCTATATATACATGGTGCTCAAAATTCACACAAAACAGACTTGCTAATAAAGATACTACAAAAGTGGATTAGATGTATTGGTGTAATAGTCCAAAGACCAGAGAGTTTATTATTGCTTCTCTAAATCCTGTCTTTACCCATTTTATTTCCACTCTCTAATTTTATTTTCCTCTGGGTGCTGACTAATAAAAGTACACAAATAGCTCCCCCTGACCTTTGCTCAGATTTGTCAAAGGGAAGTCACAACATAGATACTGTAAAAATTAAAGACATGAGGTTACAGTTAATGCCTTCTCATTTTGGGGATGTTGTTGGTTGGCTGAGTTCTGTGAGAGCCATTCCTCTTTCCGTGGCTCCCTCAACTCCTCTCACCGTTTCTCCTTTCTGTCTAGTAGTTGACAATATTCACTCATGCTTCCTCGGTGTGTCTAATCATGTCTTCTTATGCATGCTCAGAGGTTTTTGCAAATAATCTCTCTCAGAGACCCTGTTCGAATGTATAATTCATTTCTACTTTGGTTATGACTGAGACATAGGCTAGTGTTTAAAATGATTTAACATCTTATCTTTTCTAGTGTCTCATGAAAGTTATAGAAGCCCTTGTGAAATAATAATGAATCTATATAAATCCCAGATAGAAAAAAGTACAATTAATACATTGTACACTGTTCTGAAATTCGGAAGAACCATGGAACATGAACAAGTGACCTGTAAAGTGATTAATTTTCCTTACTTTCAAACAAATGTTAAAAATAATCTATATACAGTGATCCCTTGTCAAGTTGACACACAAACATATCATTGCTAATCCATAACCTTTTCTTTCTTTTTCATCCCCCAAATCACACTGGAATATCAACATTACAATATAAACATTTCAAATTTTAAACGTCTCACAGTCGAAAAATTCAAACAGTTAAAGCTCAGTCTCTTAAAATATATTCAGTCTCTTTTAAAATCCAAAGTCTTTGTAAAGTTCCTAAACCTCGGTAAAAGTTCAAAGTTTCTCAACTGTGGACTCCTGTTAAGATATGCTATAATATTTCAGTTCAAGAGGGAAGAACCAGGGCACAGTCACAATCTAAACAAAGCAAATCCAAACTCTAAAACTGTACGTAACTCAATGTCTGGGCTTCACTCACGATTTTCTGGACTCTTCCAAAGGGCTCTGTCTTTGTCCCCTGCAACACACATAGCTTGTCTTCTAGGCTATACCTGGCTCCACTCCATTGCTTCTGCTATTCTTGTTTGTCATTTATCATCTTTATAATGTGGAAGTTGCTGCAACTGGGCTATACTTTTACCAGTAAATTCTCTTGGGCTTTCTTCAAGGACTTTAGTCACAGTAATCATTAAAGACAGTTAGGACAAGAACTCCAACAGGTCAAGAATCTGGAGTCAGGAGCTGATGTAGAGGCCACTAATGGGAGACTGATTACTGGCTTGGTTGTCTTGGCTTGATCACTTGCTTTAATATGGGACCCGGACCACTAGCCCAGGTATAGCACTACCACAATGAGAGTCACTTCCCATAAGTCACTAATTAAGAAAATGCCCTATAGCTGGATCTTATGAAGGTGTTTTATCAACTGAGTTTCCCTCTTTAAAATTCAGATGACTCTGCCTTGTGTCATGTTGACATAAAACTATCCAGCACTCACAGAGAGTATGCAGACTAATTTATGGGGTAATCTTTGGATAGGTCCTAAGCTACTAACAGCATCAAACATTTGAAGCAGTCCCTTTGAATAAAAAAGGCCCTGATCAGACCATATATTTGAATGCTTGGTTTCCAGTTGGTGGAACTATTTGGTAAGGATTAGGAGGTGTGGCCTTGTTAGAGAAGGTATTCATTGCAGTAGTCTTCAGTGTTTCAAAAGTCCATGCCATTCCCAGTAGCTCCCTCTGTTTCATATTTGTAGATCAGATGTAAGCTTTCAGCTATTGCTCCAGAATCATGCCTGCCTGCGTGCTGTTATTCTCCCTACCATGATTGTCATGGACTCACCCTCTGGAACTGTAAAACCTAATAAACTCTCTCTTCTGTAAGCTGCCTTGGTCTTGGAGTCTTATCACAGCAAAGGAAGTAACTAAGACATGAATGCAGCTGTATTAAAAAAGTGTTTTCTCTAAGAGATATTTTGAATTACATTTTAGTCCAAGAAACAGGACTTTCCCCATAGGGCACCAGTGGATTAAAGAGACATCTGTTTGGAATGGCTTTGACAACCTTGCACCTACATGAGGTAAAAAGTAGAGTAGACAAACTTTGGAAATACTTCTTTCTCATTCCTGGTTATCACAAAATAAATTTATATAGGACCACAGAGTGAAAATATTAGAAGAATAGTTGAAAATACATCATTCAGATGCATATAAGATGATCGGATTTTTTGGACATTATCTGAATATTAGTGTCTTCATGAAAACAAAAATCTAAGGAAAAAATCAGATTTTCTAAGTCAAGAATAAATTTTTAAATACAAATATGTGTGTGTGTGTGTGTTTGTGTGTGTGTGTGTGTGTGTGTACTACTCATGGCATGCTAGAGTCCTAAAGACCAATGAGGTACTGGGCACATGATGCTTACTGTCTTTTACTTTATGACCCTATTATTACTATTATTAAATTGTATTTTCCTCTGGAAACAGTATATAATAGAAAGTACACAATTTCTGGTTTACAGTTGTTTATATTTGAAAGGGATGATATAAACAAAAATAAAATTTTCTATTGACTGTTTTATATAGTGAATGCAAAGAATAGCTAGCATTAGTGAAAATTAGTTGCTTTCTTTTAGTGAAACAACAGCAGTTTAAAACTATTGCCAAGTTAATAAAAAAAAAAACCCTGGGACATGTGGTCATTTTAAAATAGCTAAGACACTTCTGAATATTTAAATGTGGTTTAAATATGGTTTTAAGTGGCATAATTTATTATGAAATTATTTTTTAAACCAACTTAATATTATGGTATTTTAGCAAACTCAACCAAGGCAAGAACAAAAACAAACATGGGACATAAAATGGGGGGTGGTGGTAGAGAGAAGAATCTAAAGTGATTAGGAGAAGTAAATAAACTCGACACAGTGTTTTGTTGTCTGAGTAATGTGGTTAATATCAGTCATACAAATGCTTTTGGAAAATTTCTGCTATGTATGTATATGAAAGCTGTTTATAAACCGGCATACTTTAGGGGTGCATGTACAAAAGCTGTTTATAAATTAACATATTTAGGGAAGAGGTTTATGCATCTGAATGACAAGAGAGTTAGTTCTTTTCTGAACCACTATAAAGTGCCCCCCCCAGATATCAACAATACAGTTTCCTGAGCCGTCTTCAGAGAGATTGACTCGATGGGAAGCTTTAAAAATTTAAAAATTGTTTCTCCAGCAAAGAAATTGGATAGAGTTTAGGTTTTACTAGGTCACAAATACCTACTTGTTTGAGGCTTAGGAGAGAATATTGGTAAATCCTAAATCAGGAAGTGAATTCATTTACTGGCCCAAATGGACAAAATAATTTCAAAAGAATGTCCGTATACATTTTTAATCTCTCTACTGAGAATATATACATTTTTCAAAACAAAAGAATCATATTGTGGTAAAGTATTCATAACATAGTTTTGCCATTTTAACCATCCTTAAGTAAACTTACTGTTCAGTCTCACTTAGTATGTTGACATGGCCATGCAGCCTGCCTTTCTTAGCTATTCTCATGGTCCAAAATAGAAACAATAGCCATTAATCAGTCCACTTTTTAACACCCTCTCACAGAGTATGGCAACCATCAGATTTCTTTCCCTCTCTATGAGGTTGCTTTATCTGTGGATCTTATGTAAATAGAATTATAGAGAATTTGTTTGTTGGTACCCATCTTTTTTACACTTAGTATGTGTCATCAAATTTCATAGTATGTATTACTACTAATAAATAGAATGTACATTATAAACTCACAGCTATTTTTTAAGGCTAATTAATGGTATTTATATGTGTGCATCCTATTCTGTTTATTCTTCATTTGGTGTGTTAGGGTTTCTATTGCTTCAGTCAAACACCACGAGCTAAATCAGTTGGGGAGAAAAGGGTTTACCAGGCTTACCCTTCCACATCATAGTCCATTACTGAGGGAAGGCAGGAAAGGAACTCGAACAGGGCAGGAATCTGGAGGAGCTAAAACAGAGGCCATGGAGAAGTGCTGCTTACTGGCTTGCTCCTCATGACTTGCTCAGTCTGCTTTCTTATAGAATTCCAGACAACCAGCCCATGTATGGGAGCACACACAATCGACTGGGCTCTCTCCTATATATCACTAATTAAGAAAACGCCTTACAGTTGGATTTATAGAGGCACTGTTCTCAATTGAGGTCTTCTCCTTTAAGATAACTCAAGCTTGTGTCAAGTTGACATAAGACTAGCCAGCACAGTTGTCCACTTTGGAACATTGCTGAGGTGGGTATCAATCAGTGTGAAATGTCTGTCCAAGCCTCTGCTTCCACTTCATCTGCGTATGCATCTTGAAGTAGGATTGCTGGTAATTGTTTTCACTCTATTGAGAGACTGCCCCTCAGCGGATGCATTATTTTACATTATCAGCAGAGATGCCGGTAGAGGTCAGTGTCTCTACATTCCTCTAGATATCTCTATTCTCCATTTTCCTCCTTTCTTACCTCTTAGAGCTCACGTGACATCTCACCATAATTTTGATACATATGTTACTCATTGGACCATACTGAGAATCTGAAAAGAGTTTTAAAGTTTGTTTTAGTTTCAAAGGACACTTGGCCCCAAACTGAAAATTCTTTTCTAAAATTCTATGGGTAAGCTACTATTACTGTTACATTTATAAGAAATACTTAAGTTGCTGCATATTAAGAAAAAAAATCAACCCAATCTAGCTACCCTTTCAAATAAAACAATGAAAAAATTATTTTCTATTCTTTATGAATGGCTAGTTTCCTATCTAATCACAAAATCATGAGAGTAACAGATTTTGATCAGAAAGAAGTATGCAGAATTGTAAAGAAAATGGGAATATCAAAAGCAATCAAGCTATCAAATAAACACATTTATTTGAGATCTAGAAATGCCAGAGAAAACCAGCCTACATTTTTAAATGTAAATTATTTCTTTAAAAAAGAAGAGATAATGACAATTCAAAGACGCTGTGGAGTGAGCTCATGTTCTCAATCCAGAGGTCTTTATTAATCTTGTAGATAAATAATGGGGTCACAGCTGGCAAGAATCAGAAGAACATTGTTTAAAGCAAGGAGTGTAGTCTATTTGGAAACAGATTGTCTGAGAAGGAGCATTTAGAGAAATTTTGCTGGTTGGATGCAAGAGAGTTATTCTTTTTCTCTGAATCTTTCCATTTGATCAGAGAAAGCTTTTCGATGATATTCCCGGAGCTCATGATCCTTTTGCTGCCAGCAGAGGAGTTTCAACGCTTTTCTCTAAAAAGTAGTTTCATACTTCCTTTTCCAAGACAGTAAATTACCCAAACAAAAGTAACATGTGTAGTTTGCTGGAGGCCATATAAAGAAAGAGAGAAATGTGTTTGCGCAGCAACAAAAGACTGTGGCTTTATTGGCAACACCATCAAAGCTAATCCATTTGCTTGCCAAGCCAGTGCGAATCCATTGCAAGATGTGTCAAATCTGTTAGAGAAATGGCTTTTCTGGAGCACCCACTTGCAGACTGTAGCTCTTTCTCCAAGCCTGGGGTTGAGAGGGAGGGCTTTTAAGACAGAACAGGGCTGCTTCCTCTTCAAGGTTCCCCCTCTTTCAGAAGTCACATGTGTAACTAACAAGTTCCATTCCTGTTGGCCGTTATTCTCTTTTCCTATCAAATTACTGAAAAGATTTGCCCTGGAAACCCTTCTTAACAGCCATTCTGAGGCTTGTGAGATGGTAAGTTAAGGGAGGCTTCTCTGTTACTTTGGACCCTGATAATCTCTCTACTAGAAATGTACAAGGGATGAAAAGGAATTTTGGAGAATTAATAGACTAAATTTGAAATTAGAGAGCTCCCACTTCTGTCTTACATGCTAAGTCTATGCAGAGGAGGCACTATGAATCCACAACAATCCTGTTTAGCTTCCATTCAAAGAGTTTGCTGTATTTCTTAAACTCTCATTTAAAGACAATGAGGAACTTAAGCTAAAGCTCCTTCTTTTGAAGATAAACTATTATACTGCAGACCACCAAGCACCTTGTTGTCTCTGGTTCCTCTGCAGCCAGCTGCAGTGGCATAAACTGGCAGGAGAAATAAGAGCACAAAGTCCTGAGAGGCCTTGATTTTGAATCTGGATCTAGAGGGTTAGACACTTAGTAGTTTTCTGTGCAGCAGTTTTACTAGGACCATTCCTGGTCTTCTACTACTATTTTGATTTAAATATCCATTTACTTAAGATATACAGAAATGATCAAAGTTCGAGAGAATTCACAGGACTCTCAGTCACTTCGCTTGGGGAGCTGACTATAGGTTTCAACTAATACAATGTATTTAAAATATTTTTACATTAATATTTTAATGATATGCTCTATTAATTAGTATGTTTTGATATCCTCACTTTTATGTTAGGTAATAAAATACCATATTTCCCACCATTTAACAGTTCTATATTACATGTTACATTTGAAGATGCAATCCAGATAGGATAAAACATTTTTCTCCTCACCATGTCAGGTTCTACTATTACATTCCACGATGAAGGATGACATCTAAGCAAAAGGGATAGCAAATGTTCACACAGACATTTTCTTCTTTGTGTAAGACTCCTGGCCTTCAAAGCTAGGAAGAAAATCAAGAAGCCACCAAAGCATAGGAAAAATGTTAGGCATTAATTTTATTTCACTCATAAAAGTAAAGCATGGAATTTTGTTATGCACTTAAGATATATATATATATATATATATATATATATATATATATATATATAATATAACATTACATTTCAATCAAATGAGCTTATTAAAGTATATATATCTTGTAAATACATTGTACAGAGAGGTTTAAAGATTTTTTTCCTTAAGTAGTACTGAAATCTTGTCATCCTGTAGAAATAGAAGAATATATAAAAAATTTTGTACCATAGTCTAAAAGCTATATTTCATTGCCTGTATGAAGTGGGTATTTAATAGTAGCTGAATAGTTTTTCATGGCTTAAATTTTTTTCTAGACTATCTGTGTTACAATTGAATTGAATATCTATAAATATTCTCTTCATATTTTCATTTATTTGTGTTTAAAGACATCCAATTTATGAGCATGTAGACATAATTATTTTGAAAGGAAGCTATTAAAAAGAGAAAGAAGATATATATGAGTTTATAAAAACACATTCGCCACATTAAAAATGTCCTATGCTGTGTGTATGTCTGTTAATTTAGTCTCCCTAAGATTTTTACATTTAAACATGCTCAAAGAAGTGTCAGGAAAAAACTTTTTAAAAAATGTGAATACCTATGACATTAAAGTAGAAGAAGGGACTGTCAGGAAAGGAGGAATGAGTAGAAAGGGTGGTATAGGGAGTTGGAGGGACAGGGAGGGAGGGGATGGATAGGACTACCATGTGCACTAAAGGACCGTAGTGAAGCATTGCTCTGTATATTAACATTAATGGAGACAATGTAAATTTACAAATGTATCCATGATTTTTGATCATCCAATTTCATTTAACCTGGATGCCTTAGTTAATTTCCTCCTGATATTTGTCTTAAAAGTAAGCACAATCAGGATGTCCTTATAATCAATATCGAGCTTAATAGTATTACTTTAGGTTCTCTGGCTCAGATGTTCCTTTGCTTCTCACACAGTCTTTGAATTACCCCCACTTCCTGTATGATTACTGACTCCACATGTTGGTTTTCTCCGACATAGAAGATTGATTGATGAATGCACGAGTCTAAGCAATTACAGTAAAAGCAATGGGAACATGCTAATAACCTGAGTCAGATATATTTATTCATCACCACATTTGAACATTAACTGATTCCTATAGAATAAGTCATATTAAACTTAACTTGTTACACAAGGAAATAGAAGTTTCTCAAATCCACACAGGTTGCAAGCACAATTGTGCACACATCTGAGTCCATCTGCACAGGTCCTTTCCCATGGAGACAGAAAGCAACAAATTACTGTAATAGAAGTAACATACCAGCTTCTGAAGGGTTCCTTGGATGCAGTGGCTGCTCTCATTAAGAAATGATGAAGAATCCTGGTGGAAGTCAGAAAGATAAGCAAGCAAATTTGTCATTAAAGAATTTTACCAAATCGATGAGACAGTAAAGCAAGATATTGATTTTTACATTTCAGTGATTTAATTCTGGTAGTGTATGAAGGAATGATCAAACAGACAGCTTGTGACTACTTCTGTCACTGGGGAGGATGGGCGTATGTAGTTGCCCAAATACACTTTGCCCCTTACTTTTGGATATGACACAAAAGAGGCTCAATGTAAAGAGGTAGAAAATGACCATTTCCTGGCTTTGGCAACAGGCTCAAGAGTAGAACCAGAGCACCTTAAGTAAGTAGTGATATCTAGAGATGCTGAGAACTTGACTTTGAGAGGTCAGAAGGTGGAAAGCCCAGGGAACAGAATAGATTCAGACAGGACTCTGAGACATTGTTGGGTGGCAAAGTTACTATCATCTACTTCCCAAGAGAAAGAATTTATGAAGAGACATGAAATTTGAGGGATTTCATCTCAGAATGTTGGTGAGACAAGACCCCCTTGCCATTGCTCCCCTTCCTATACATATGGTATAGAAAGCTTTGTTTTCTCTTTTGTAGGGCAGAAGTTTAATGTGACTTAGGATAGTTAATAAACACACCAACACCACAATGACCTGGAAAACAACTGCCAAGAATCACAGAGTACAAAAATAAAGAGGTGCTATGGGGAAAGGCTTGTTATATCAAAATGTAATGTGAATAGTTATGGAAACATATGCACATCATGACAAAAGTCTCTTTATGTATAAATGTCTTCACACTGCAGTGGATATGAGTTACTAAAGACAAAATGAATCTAGTCTCTGTTCAAATATCAAGTTGTCACTCAAAACTATACAAGTATTTAAAATATAAAGAAGAAATATGAGAAAATAAGCAGACCACACAATGTATTAAGAGGTCGTGTACTAGACATGTAGAATGTTAACATTAGAAATATAATAGTACTAGGATGAAATCAATAGAGGAAACAGACAACAAAATTAAACACGAAGCACAAAACACTTCTTAAGACTAAAGGTAAAAGATTATGTACTGAAAGACTAGCTTGTTTTCAACAACGTTGAAAAAGGAGGGGCATAGTACTAATATTACTTGCCCAAATCCTCCCCACAAAAGAATAAAAGAATGTGTAAATTATCCCTCTTAAAGTTTGTGTGAGAAGGGAAGATGAGAGAGAGAGAGAGAGAGAGAGAGAGAGAGAGAGAGAGAGAGAGAGAGTTAACTTTTTGGAATAAATGACAGATATTTATATTCATGCAAGAATTGTTCTATAGGTTTCATGGTTTTGGCATTTGTGGATAATGCTTACATGGAGAAACAGCAATAGTGAACACAATTTATACTTCCTTTTCTAGTAACAGTAAATATAGTGGAGCACATTGCTTAAAAACTCATGACCAAGTATTATGCCCGTATATTCTACAGTTATATTCATATATGATTGTATGATATGAGTATATTATTAAGTAATATATATGAGTAAACAAAATTGTTGAAATTTTATGATCTTGTGGGAAAGAAACAATGGTAGGAGTAGAAGGAGAATGGGAAACATATTATATTAAGAAAGCTCCACCATTCATGATATGTTCCCACCTAATGACACATTAAAACCAAACCACATGTATGTGTAGACATAAAGAAACTCAAGAAAATTATAAGAAAAATATTTATGATGGATAATTGTATTATAATAAGTGTTCTAAAAAGGATAAAATATATTCAAAGCACTTTAATTTCATCATGGCAGTTTGTGACCTTGCCCTTTATTTTTGCTCATCAGTTTGGAAATCAAACCAAACCAAACCAAACCAAACCAAACCAAACCAAACCAAACCAAACCAAACCAAACCAAACCAAACCAAACCAAAACTAAAAAACCCTTTAAGATAGAACAATTATTTGTGTAGAAATTTAAATGGAAGCAAGCATTCAATAAAGCCCTATCCTGTTAATATTTTATCTTGGGAACTCATCTTTTCTTTTTCTTTTCTTTTCTTTTCTTTTCTTTTCTTTTCTTTTCTTTTCTTTCCTTTCCTTTCCTTTCCTTTCCTTTCCTTTCCTTTCCTTTCCTTTCCTTTCCATTTCTCTTTTCTTTTCTTCCCTATTTTTTCCTTTCCTTTCCCTTCCCTTCCCTTCCCTTCCCTTCCCTTCCCTTCCCTTCCCTTCCCTTCCCTGCCCTTCCCTTCCCTTCCCTTCCCTTC
>NW_021620885.1:3675930-3703586 GCF_004785775.1 Grammomys surdaster
ATTGGACATTTTCTTTATTTACATTTCAAATGTTATCTCCTTTCCCAGTTTCCACTCTGGAAACATCCTACCCCATCCCTCCTCCCCTTGCTTTTCACTAAGGGTGTTCTCCCACCCACCCATCCCGCTCTGACCTTCCCGCCCTGACATTCCCCTATACTGGGGAATTGAACCTTCCTGACAATGATGCTCGACAAGGTCATCTGCTACATATGTGGCTCGAGCCATGGGTCCCTCCATGTATACTCTTTGGATGGTGGTTTAGTCCCTGGGAGCTCTGGGGGCGGGTCTGGTTGGTTGATATTGTTGTTCTTCCTATGGGGTTGCAAACCCTTTCAGCTCCTAGAGTCCTTTCTCTAACTCCTCCAATGGGGAGTCCAATGGTTGGCTGTGAGCACCTATATTTGTCAGGCTCAGTCCAATGGTTGGCTGCGAGCACCTATATTTGTCAGGCCCTGGCAGAGCTTCTCATAAGACAGCTATGTCTGTCTCCTGTCATCAAGTACTTCTTGGCATTCATAATAGTGTCTGGGTTTGGTGACTGTATATGGAATGGATCCCCAGATGGGGCAAGTAGTCTCTGGATTCCCTTTCCTCCAGTCTCTGCTCCAACCTTTGTCTCTGTATTTCTTCCCTTGAGTATTTTGTTCCTCCTTCTAAGAAGGACTGAAACATCCGCACTTTGGTCTTCCTTCTTCTTGATCTTCATGTGGTCTGTGATTTGTATCTTGGGTATTCTGAGCTTCTGGGCTAATATCCATTTATCAGTGAATGTATACCATCATTGTAGGATAGTCCCCAGGAGAACAGAAGTTCAGTGAAGAGAGATGAAACTGAAGGCTTTGGGGGAGTTCTTTCTCTTAGGATAATTTCAATATTTTTCCATGCTTATTACTAGTTCCTTACATTGGTTAGTAAGGAAGCACACAGACTGAGGCTCTATAAGATTTGAACTGGAGAGTTTCAAAGGGGATAAAATGGAACAAGATTTTCAGAAGATCACAATGCAAGATCAACTTGTGGGATCTTATCTGGAACTAGTGTTGTTAAATGCTATAGAATTATGTCTCCAATGTGAGATATGCCCAGTGGCCAGCTTTAGTTGTTTACATTCAAATCCAGTATTATCTTTTTCCTATTTGAATGGAACCTGCATTTCTTTATCTGTGCATCTTTGTCTTATGGCATCACTTCATATATGAGAACACTGCCTACATTCATGTGTTCACACATTGCCTAGTGAGAGATTACCACAGGCTAACTATTTGATAAATGCTGTGTAAATTTGCATCGGGGCAAGTAGCTTTTGTTGTTTTGTTTTGAATGAAAATATATCCACATTTTGGAAAAGCTTCAAGACATTCTTGTCTACCTTTATAATAGTAATCATTTTCTATAAAGAGTTATATAACAAATATGTTAGAGAAAGTGCTACTTCAATGTGGTTGAGTGTTTTGTGTCACATTCTATACAACAGTAAATACTATAGAAAGGTTAGTGAATTTGGTGATATCTTCTCAGCTTGCCCATAATAACTCCGACTTCAATGTAGAAGAAGGGCTTCTATACAAGGCATAAAATCCCATTGATTTTTATGAAATAAGATGCTATAAAGAAGAAATGCATTAAGTGTACCGTATCACAATAATTCCACTTTGTAAGCTAAATGGCTTTTGGAACATTGTTGAAAATGCTGTCACTATTCTGAGCATACATAAAAGAGCAAGATAAGGCCAATAATTTAAAAGTCAATGGTATTCCTAGTCAAAGAAGTTTTCCTCAATTAATATAGCATTTTCCTCTGTGTCAGTTAAAAACAAAATGAAAGAACCTTATATGATATCATCAGACACAGAACTATGTATAAGTTATATTGAGTCTACAATTTTTTTCTTATTGAAATTTATTGAATTTTAGGAGCATTATTGTCCTTAACTTCTATTCAAAGTACTTTATAAATTCTATTACACACTTTAATGATATATTATTGTTTAGGCTTTACTTCTCAATAGCTTTAATCTTTTATACCTAATAGTTTTAATCTAATACACTTCCATGAATGCTAATAGACTCAGAATTAGGGGAGTATAGTAAGTGAAAAGCAAGCTAGTCATCTCCTCTATCCTCCTCCTCCTCCTCCTCCACCTCCTCCACCTCCTCCACCTCCTGATCTCCTCTGCTCACTCACCCACTCGACCGACTAGCCAGCCAAGCCAATCCACCAGTTCTCCCACAGTAAGCAGTGATCCTCAAATGCTCCCTAAGGAAATATTTTGAGAGCTACGAAAAAAGCAGTTAAGACTATGTGAACAATTCTTGTATCTAGCAATTACAATTTTATTTTTGGTTATCACAGTGAAGTGCCAGACTTGATTGTGCATTCACCATGTCACCATGTAGGTAATAAATAGGTGAACAGTTGAGTGAAAGAAGAAATGGGAATGGATATATATGTATGTATGTATATATATATATATATATATATATATATATATATATATATATATACACACACAGTATTTGGAGATTACAAAATTTCTTGCTTCTCTTTCCTCCATCCAAGCCCTTCAGTATATCCTTCTTGCTGTCTTTCAACTTCTTTCATTTTATTAATCATTATTACATAGACATATGCACATGTGTAAATACAACCTGTTCAGTCTGTTGGCGTTACCTGTGTGTATGTTTCCATAGTGTCTCACCAGCATGACCACCTAAGCATGAGCTGAACAAGGTCAACAATAGATTACTAATGTGGATAGAGTAAAGCTGTGGATGAGGTAAAGCCAATTAGGCCCCAACCCTACACAAAGAACTAGAGGGAACTATGGAGAAATAGTCTTCCCTAGGGAAAAGTACTCGTATATGCATGAACTCACAGAGTCTGTGGGAGTAAGCACAAAACCTGGAGAAATTCAAACCAGACAAGATCTTAGGATGGAGAATGAGAAATATACTCAAAGTCCCACCTCTACCTAAGAAGCTATTTGCAATTGATACCTGCTGGGAAAGGGAGGTCATTTTCCCTGATGGAATGTCATTGGTTAGATCATCCACACTCCAGGGAAAGCCCTGTTCTCAGAAGTAGTTTTCCAACAAAGAACAGATGCACTGTTTATTTATTTTGGTATATTTTTAAAATTGTTTTGGTATGTCTTGGCTCATCTTTTTTTAAAGTTGATTTTCTTTTTGTTAGAGAGAGAGAGAGAGAGAGAGAGAGAGAGAGAGAGAGAGAGAGAGAGAGAGAGAGGAAGTTGGTTGTTAGGGAGGGAAGAGCTGACTTGACAGAGGGGAAAGAATATTAACAAAACATTGTGGAAATTTAAAAAAATAGAAATTAATTGTTAAAAATTAGAATTATTCTGGGCGGTGTTGGCGCACGCCTTTAATCCCAGCACTTGGGAGGCAGAGGCAGGCGGATTTCTGAGTTCGGGGACAGCCTGGTCTACCGAGTGAGTTCCAGGACAGCCAGGGCTACACAGAGAAACCCTGTCTCGAAAAACCAAAAAAAAAAAAAATTAGAATTATGCAGTATGTGACATCTATACTAAGGCACACTATTCAGATACATAAACACATACACACATATACACATACACACACAGACACACAGAGAGAGAGAGAGAAAGAGAGAGAGAGAAAGAGAGAGTGAGAGATTGATTATATATAAACCTACTCAGAGAGATAGCAGAAAGATGCCTTTGAAAGAAAGAGCATAACAAAATATAATGATTAATTTTTTGTAAAGCAAACAGTTGAAAGATCTTTACTTGGTTTTGTAAATGACTATACATGAAAGGATAGGAAGACATGAAAAACAGATGAGTTCCTGTTATCACCTGGCTAAGAGAGACCATGGGAAACATCTATGAAGTTATACATGAGATGTTACCAACATCATTACTAGTGATCACAGAATACAAAACATACTGTATGAGTTCAGTTCTAAATCCCATTGTCAATTATTATCTGTAAAGTACACAAGTTAGTGTGCTCACCAGAATGTAAAGAGTTATTAGACAGTGGTCAAATCTAGTACATATTTAACTATTTTCAAGTTTGTATATTGCTTGTGTTTTTACCACATTTACCCTCTTTGAAAATGTAAGCCATCCAGGAAAATGGGCCAAACTGCATTAACTGTAAAACGTTGGTATGTTTGTTGAATCCCCCTGGCGTTTAGGAATAATAAAAGTCTCCAGTCTACTGGGAAAACAGTAATCATAGAACTAAGTCAATCTTTATGTTAACTCACCAATTAGAAATACATGTATTTATTGTGAGGGAGTCGTTTTTGCAAAATTATGTACCATGCTTCCTGTGGTCTATTGTCTCTTTGAAGATAAGTTTTAAAATTGCACAGAAGTATACATAAATGAAAGTGGTTTCTGCTTCTGCTCGAGATTGATGTCAGCACAATAGGAAGGCCCAGGTTGTTTTTGGTGATATTCTACTATGGAAACTAGGCTTTCCGATGTTGAAGTGACTCCTTGGTGACTGAGCCTAAGGCAATTCAAAGCCAAAGAACAAAAGTTGTTCTTTCCCCTTAAATATTCTATTGAAAAATTCCCAATAGCAAAATTCTGCAGCTCACCCCACACCTCCATCCTGACAAGATCTGAGGTTCCTTTAAGCTAGGAAGAAGCTTTCTCTGTGCTGCTATAGGACAAAGGAGTACCCCAGTAATGATGAGGAGAGGGCTTGTAGGCTCCTACACAGGCATGTTCCTCCAAAGGCTGAATGCTGCCACATGCAGCAATATGAGGGTGGTATTATAGCAAATGAGAAGATTGTGGTTCTGAAATCAGGACTGTGACTACTGTCTTAAGCTGAAATACTTCAGTTCCAGAGTCTCTGTTCATCTGAAAATATAATCAAGTAAGCTGTCAAGGAGAGGCAGAATAGCCATAGAACGTGTTTGTCACACTCTAGCTCTTTCCCAGTGTTTCACACCTTCTCTGTCAATGATGGCCGTTATTGCTGTCCTTTTAAATATTTACATGCTCTCACATGTGCTCAGATTCTTAGAAAATTACTCACAGAAAATTGTTGCTTCGGTGAGAGGTGAGATGATATGCTTATGAGCAGTGGTTACATCAGAGGAACTGTTCTCGTAATTCATAAAGTGGTTCTATGTATGAAAATATGCCAATCTAATATCCTATTTTCCATGAATTGGGAAGAGTAGGGGAAGCAGATAGATTAAGATGACAAGATGCCACCATTGAACTATCTTTGCCTTGTGATAGTAGCTGGATCTCAGGTATATGAGTTTTCACTATAAAAGTGTTAGATACATTGAAACCAGAGACCCAGTTGATGATATAACCATGATGCTGTCAGAAACTGAGCCATTAGTCATCACCTACAAAGCGGAGAAAATCTTCCTGGTTTTGCTAAATGTACTCTTCATTGAAACAGGCCAACATTTACCAGTGAACAAAGCATACTCAGAGACCTGAAAAGAGACAGGGTTAATCTTTTGCATGTAAATATGTTTCTGGGAGGCATTTGATTTGTGATATAAACCTCAGATGTCTTAAATAAGACACTGTGCATAAAAATTCTTTTATGACTAAGCAATTTGAAGGAAATCTTTGCATTTTTTTCTCCAGAAACAACCACCCAAACATCAGCTGTGTGTCCAGTGTCCTAAAGGCATCAATAAAATCTGAAAATATTTATTTGGTAAGAATAAATCTCTTAAACATTCTCTTGGGCTGGATATTGAATGCTGATGTGGTCACAATGCCTTTCCCCCCTAATATTCATAAGATGAAATAGTCCCAAAGCTATGGTACCAAATATGGAGTCTAATAGAATATCTGAGAATAAGCAGGTAGCAGAGATTTCAGTGAACTGCTTTTCTGTGAGACATTTGTCTGCCTTTATTCAGATACTGGATCAGCTCTGAGAGGTGAGGAGTCGTGAGCATCATTAGGCTACAGATGTTAGAAGGACACTGAATAATGTGGGACCATATACACTTGCAAAATACAGCCGATAGCGAGAGGCTCACTTCTCTGGGTTCGTACATTTATTATGGTAAATGGTCTTTAAAACAATTCCTTTCAGACACTGAGAGTTAGTGCCAAGAATCGTCTTGCCACACCAAACCACCTTAATAGCCTGAATACGGTTCTTAGTTATACCAAGGTTGATTTTTTTCTACCTAGTTGTCTATTCCTTGTTTTTTTTTTTTGCATGTTAAATATAAGCTTGATTTTTTTCTACCTAGTTGTCTATGCCTTTTTTTGCATGTTAAATATAAGATTTTATTTTTGAGTAGATAATTAACATAAATATAGGCTTAGAATCATTGTGTTGTGTCTCCTCTCCCCAGATGTAATAGTCTGAGGCAACATTCTGCTTTGTCTTAGGCTCCAAAATCAGTATCCTTGTCTACCATTCACAGAATCAGATGGGAAAATAATTTACATACACTATGAAAACTAATTTGATCCTTTCATACAACTTTTCATAAGTCCTAAATTGGATATTAAATGTAACTAATAACTATGTTCAAAATCTAATATTTTATGTTAAGAAATTGTCATCATCATACTTTAGGGAAGATTAAAGAACTACTGTGTGGAGTCTGTTTATTCTGTGACAGAACGAGAATTTACGAGTTGTATGTGCCAGTTAATTCTCTTATGTTCTTCTGTGGTTTCTTTAGAGACCTGTAATGAAACATTTGGTCACTGTCACTGGTTGGCATTAATTGCCAGGAAATGCATATTTAAATAGCTCATATTTTAGAGCACTTTAGTGATCACAAGGTTTTAAACAGTATCTACTGTAGATTAAGACGTCAAAAATATCAAAACTTGTGAAGTGTGGTTTGAAATAGTCCACATGGCAGACAAGATTAATTTCCACAGTAGGCTCTTACGTCATGAGTGCTTTCCCTGCCTTTCAGCGACAGTTTTTAATATTCAACTAAGAGCCACAGTTACAAGGCTCAAATGCTGACCCAAGTATTGAAGGAAGCCTAACATCTTTGACCCTTCTCAGTAGCCAACTTTGATTTTATTTGAGTTGTGACTAACCCAGTTGCTTCAACTAGGGAACCCAACTATTCTTGTTATTATTACTTATTGAGAGACAGTTCCTTTAAAGAAAGAATTACATTTCCTTGGGATATTGATTTCTGTTTAAAGGGAAATATGCTCGGAGAACCTTTGGCCAACATTAAATCTTTTTTATTTGCTAACATAAACAAGAACTAATCATAGGTGAAAAGGATTAACAGACACAGGAGACCAGATTATACATTTTAAACTTTACTTTGGAGACCTAGGGGAATGCTTTAGTGTAGAATTGGATTAACCTTTTGACATTTTCTTTAAAAAATACCTCAGAGTTATATGGCTTTGTTTCCTAACACTGTGGGTATTTGTTTAATGGTATAGGTCATGAAGCTATAAATGAAAGATTTAAGTTTTCCTGGGAATATGAAATACAATTACTTTCATCATTTGCCAGTCTTCAGTTACCTCCATGTTCCTCCTTTCCATGAAGGAGAGTTCATCTTCAATAGCATAGTCCAGGGTCTTGCAAAGACCCAATTTTCAATCATTTCCTGAGAACTGGCCATTTCTAAGAATGGATCAATATAACTTCATATTAAAAACAAAATAAATTCTATTTAAAGTACTTTCCAAATCTTTATACAAACTATAAGTAGGTTTCCGTTGCCTTTATTTATATAGATTAGATAGAAATAGAGATATTCATGTATGATACTACTTAAACAGTGTTTCTTTTCTCGCTTGGTTGGTTTATCTCATCATTTAAGCATGAATCGAAGGTTTTCTTTACGTTGTTATTGGCTACACTGTGCACTCTATCACTCTCTGACAAGATGTTAGGTAAACACTGTGGTCAGTTATGATAATTTTAAAGCAAAAGTCCTGAACTTCAATTTCAAAAGAAGTCTTCTTTGAATTGTTTACTTAGTAAATTGTATTGACCTAATTTCTACTTCTATTTTACTTTTCTCTCCTTTCCTCACCTCATATATATTCCATAGGAAGAAGAATTGGTACAAGTACTGGTTTGAATCAATGAATATTCCATTACAAAATTTTTCATTTAATTCTCACATGCTCTTTTAGAGTTTTAATGTTACTTAAAACTTCAAATAGTAGCTGGAGAGATGGCCCAGAATTCAGGAGCATGTACTACTCTTGCAGAGAACCCAAGTTTGTTTCCCAGCACCTTTGTCTATTAGCTAATATTTACTTATAAGCAGATCTGAAAGATCTGAAGCCATTTTCTGTTCTATGTGTATAACCGTGTTTATGTGCAGAGATATAGACATATACACATAATAATTCTAATTTTAATTCAATTATTTTAGAATTTCATAGAAGTACTGATTTTATGTTATTTCCCCCTCCCCTCTTTTCTAACTCTTCCTCTATTTCCCCCTTCCTCTCAAGCTCATGATCTCTCCTATATAATTATTACATACACACAGACACACACACACACACACACACACACACACACACATACACACACACACACACACACCCCTATAACCTACTGATCTCATTTAGTATTGCTGTTATATACAGGTATTTATGGCTGATTATTTGGGATTGGATAACTTTTCAAGTGACTCTTTCCTTCAGAAGATTGAAGTTTCTACCCTCTACCCCTGCTAAATATCTGTAACTCTCCATCAAGGGGTATGGCCTTGTATAATTTCCTGGACCCAAGCTGAAATGTCAACTGATGCTGTTTTGCAGGTCTTGCTTTGCAACCATGCTCTTGAGGTTTCAAAGATGCAGCTTCCCTGTCATGTTTAGAAGACAGATACTACATATCAGTAAATATCCTGGTGCTCTGGGTCTTATAAACTTTCTGTCTCCCCTTTTATATGATATTCCTTGAGCCTTAGTTATGGTCTAGCACATGTAAATGTGACAACTGTTTGATCAGGTGTGTGTCTCTGGAGCAGGCTCTGCCTGTTTCAAAAAGAAACAGAAGGCAGAGAGTTCTACTTCTCTGAGGAAATAAGCACTAAGCACTGTGCGGAACACAGGCAGTCAATGAATCCTCCTAACCTGTATCCAGAGTTGACCAAAGGCAGTGACTTAGGGTTGAACTGCTTTCTTTGATCTAATTTTCTAACAGAGTTGAACTCTGATTCTTAGAAGACCAGTAGAACTCTCTTTAGTTGGATTCATAGTGAAGCTTTATCTGCACAGAGATCAAATCTGTGAAACTGAGCAGAGCCATGAGACTGACTAATTTTCTAGTTTCTTAGCATTTCCTTTAAATAAAATGGAGCAAAATTTGGCGTTTTAAAAGATGTAATATAAGGCTCTTGCTAATACTTTGCTCTACATTTGCCGTTTGTTTTGGATAGCTGTCCTCTTTGCACTTAAACTTTGCACATGCTATTCCTTCGGCCTTTTGAATTATTTTTACATATCTTATCAATTATTTATATTAAACATTCTAAACTTCCACTCAATAATTAATTTTTATGGCACCCTGTTTGTAGGCCAGTTTCAAAAAGAAATAAATAGAACCATTGTGATGGTTCGTGGTTTCTACCAAGACTGATGACCAGAGTTCAATTTCCAGGACTCAAGTAGGGGAAGAGAAAACCAACCCCTGAAAGCTGTTCTACTATGTTCTACTATGTTCTACTATGTCTATATAGGGGTCATACATGTATACATACCTCCTACATTCAAATGAATAGGCATAATAAAATCTCTTAAGGAACCAAATGATACTACTTTGTCTCTTGGTGTTATAAAGTGTGTAAATATACCAAGAATCTTGAAGCTGAATTCTTATGAATATACATTGACTTTCAGATTATTTTCTAGTATTTTTCCTTTATAGGAGGTTTTTTATTTTTAAATATCTGCCAATTAAAAACAAACTTAATTTTGGGATTATGTTGATATGTTCCCATTCTTTAAAATTTTAAAACATTTTTATTAACATATAATTATATTATTATTCCCTTCCTTGTCCTCTCTCCAATGCCTCTCCCATGTACTACCTACTCTTGGCACTGTCTTGAAATCACACACACACACACACACACACACACACACACACACGTAAATATATAAATACAGTCTACTCAGTCTTTTTGTGCTACTTGTGTGTATATGATTGCAGGGATACCCACTTGGTATTAGATAACCAACGAGGGGCCTCTCCCACTCTCAGCCTCTCCTGCTTGCCTGTCAGTCTTTGTCAATGTGTAGAGCCCTATGAGAATTTCCCCATCGGTGTTAACGCTACCCTTCCATTTGAAAAAACTTGCAGCAGTATGGCACATCATGTGCTTTGGAATTTTTACTTTGGTCCTGACAGCACTGTTAAATAACTAGCATATTATTTAGAATCACCCCGTTTTTCATCTCTCTGTGGGAATGATAGCATAAGCATAATCCCAACACAAAAAGACTGGAAGAGCATGGAAAGTCATTGTGGATGACCTCTTCTCCATTAGTGTGGAATTTTGACACTTAAAGCCAACTACGCTGTCTGATTTCAAAGTGATTAAAACAAGTTCCGGGGTGATTACTGAAAACTACTTATGTGCGTTACAACTATCTTATATATGTGCAAGTGAGCTCATGCGCTAGGCTGTTCACAGACGTTCTGATACAACGTTCGGAGGTCTAAACTGGAGGAGTGTAATTTAGGCACTATTTGACAGTTTACCAATCACAAAGTAACTCTTGCCTAAATAAATACTGCTGCTGTATTCTTAACATATTTTAAAGAACATGTTAAGAGTATGTATATACTTTAGTACTCTTTTAATTTAATCTGGATGACTGTCAAATGATGATAAAACTTCATTATACTGGATTGAAAGTGTTGTGTATGTACATAAGATCCATATTTTAACCTGATGATAAATAATCATAATATTACTCATGAATACATACACACATATATACAAATTGTATATATTTAGGATGTATGGGTGCATGTTAGATTTGTTACATTCAACACAGTGTTATGGATAAGCATTGTATTTTACATAATTTTGGCATTGACATCTATAGTAAATTCAGAGACTAGTGAAACTAGCATGATTGCTGCTTATGAGAGAGTTGGGAAGAGAAAGAGTAAGGGAGTGAGGGAGAGAAAGGCCTAGATAGAGAGAGACAGAGACATAGAAAGAGAAAGAGGGAGGGAGATGACACACCACATTAATCATTTTAGGCAGATATGATAAATGATATTTAAGAGCATTTTCTATAATGATGAGAAAAATAGTGAATTTCCTCTTAGTGATATCTCACCTGGTTTTGAGCCATCACCTTCCTTAACAAAATCTCTTTCAGTAAGTACTTACAGATTGAGGGCTGGCTTTACTCAGAGGAAAGGTAGAAATGTCCCTAGCTTGACATTTTTTCTGTATAGGTTATTTTTTTTTTAAACTTGCAGCTGTTCTTGCTTTTCGTAGACGTGGAGACACTCCCACGGGCACTTCCCACAGGAACTCGTTCCCTGCAGAGACTGCGTCTGTGGTGCGGAGAATATGTGAGACACCTCAGTTAAAGTTCAGGCAACGTTTTCTCGCAGGATGTGCGACGCGGGAACTGAGAGAAAAGCTAAAACTCAATCTTAAAGTCTCTGTTTGAAAATGCGAATGATATGTTGAATTAGTTATAAAGAAAATATAGCAGTTTGGGCCTTGTACAGAGGGAGAGAAATAATACTTAATACATTTGTGACTTTCTTATAAAAATCCACCCAGCTACATTTATAGGCATTCACAAATTTGAAAACTGTGCTTTTGGAAAGGGGCATGATTAGGTTTATTTTCTGAAATGCAAATGATAAGAAAATAATCTAGGATTTAAAAGAAGCTTGTTTAAAACGCTACACATGTCAAAGTGGCATGTGTTCAAACTGTCGGATGATGGGCGGATGTTTCTGTATTGTAAGAGAGTATCTGTACAGCTTTTACAGTTAAAAATAGTTATCAGAATTAGTTTTGTGTTTGGCGACTCTCAAGAGTGGGCTAGACGAGGAACTAGTAGCTCATGTAAAGTCTTGCAGTCTGACTAAACTTTATGCTGCAGGAAATGGTCCAAGACCCGGGAAAAGCTCTTTTATTTCCCCATTCCCTTCCGGTCCCCTGTTGAAATGAATGCAGAGAAGTTAGAACATGGAGATTGTTGAGACCAAGGCAGAGAAGTTTCGCAGTGACTGAATGGGTACCTTTTTTTAACCCTCCGTGGAGACAGCAGAGTGTTCATTTGCATACAGGGAGAATACAAAATGGTCCTTGGATTTTATTAGTGTTAACCCATAATTCTGCAGAAGTATCCAGCTAACGAGTATTAGCTGAAGAATCAGATAACCGAGACAGCTACTAACCTATCACTAACAAGCCAGTGCTGTTGCAGCAAAGCTTTGGACAAGTCTCACATGACTATATCTGCTGCACTCGCTCTACTAAATCAGCTGCGTTTACCAATGGTGACTTTATCCAAAAGTTGAGAGGAATAGACCTTGCTTTGCCCCCAGCCACGCTTCTATTCACAGTGCTAAATGTGGAAATAAGAGACAGAATGAAAATCCCAGGAGAAACCTCCAGGAGAAAGTGTTCTTGTGCATCACAACATTTTTTTTTTTCTGGTCTCAGGGAATCTACTACAAATTAGTTTTGGTGTCCTCCTGATTTTGGCTCGGCTGGCCCACTCCTTATGAGCAAAGGGGTTGTTACTAGCTTCTGAATTGAAACATTTGTGCTGTAATGCACAGTTTTCTCCAGGACCAATTTGCTAAGCGGTTTAAACACCACAGAAAGAGAAAAGGACAGAATATATGTTCCATTAAGCAATTCCCTGCGATCTGCAAAGGCTTTAATGAGTTAGGGATGAATGGGAAAGCTCCTTTTTTTGATTCACTGAAGATATCCATCTGATTAGGAGAGATTTTCATCACTTTATCAACTAAGCCAATAAATTGACTATCCATTTCAAAATAAATTCAATTGGATTCCTTGTCCATCAGAAGGATTTTCTGAAAACTCCAGAGTACTCTATAAAGTTGGAAATTATTATCAAATTGCTACTGAGGGAAGAGAAAAACTTTGCTAGATCCCGATAAACTAAAAGATTATGGTGGAAAATGGCCTGAACTTAAATGTTGTACAATTCAGAGTTCATCTAGCATATTTTTGAGATTATTATTCATAAAATATTGCTAGAAAAATAGTATTTTGGTAGTTATGTGGATTTTTTATTCTCTCTCTCTCTCTCTCTCTCTCTCTCTTTCTCTCTTTCTTTCTTGCTAATTCTATACAGACATAGGGGGAAAGAAACCAATATGGTTTTATATATCTGGAAATTATTTTAAAATGCCATACCCATGAGATAGTTTACGTATGGGACAAGCTAATCAAATTTCCAGTTTTTGGCTGGTGTATACCCCAGTCTCACAAGGTAAGATGAATGGGGTGTTAAAAGTCTATATGGGCTTTTCAGGAGTTTTTTTCTTTCTTTCATTTTCCTTTTTTTCTTTCTTTCTGCCAGTAGGGTTAATTCCGTCCAAATGTAGAAAATTTAAAGTGTAATGCAAAAGAAACAGAACTATATATTTGCTTTTACCTTTAAGAATCTACATTTGCTGGACTTGCCCTACCCTTGATTGCCTGGCTACTGGAGACGCTGTGGGAGGATGGAATGTATTTCTGGGAGTAGAACCCTATGATATCAGCTACAATGGAGAATTGCCAGATGCTGAAACTTTATCTATCAGACTAGCCAAAATCACTTATTTTGGTCTAGTATCTGATACTACCCAGGAAGACAGGCCTCCTTTATCTTTTCTCCAAATCACTTTTTTCATAGTCTCCACATGAAAACTCAGGTGAAGATATTTTACTCTGTGTGGAATACTTGGTAATGAGAAGGCATCTTCATAAACCATCTCCTGTATTTTAGCAATCTGGCTGCCATCCATGTATTTGTCTACATAATACTGAACACTTGGATACTTGGCAGAATACATATATCCGACTATTTATCAGCTTGTCATTCAGATGGTGAAGACCTTGCCTATGTCTCTGTACAGCTTGAATTGGGAGGTAGTGGAATGTAGAAGTGGTGAACAGAACTTCAACAACACCCTCTCTTATTACTTTATACATTTTGATTCCTCTGAGAGGATTTTCAATCAAGGGAGTTTGTGTTTTTGAGACCCTCCAAAGCAGTAAAAGGCACCATGAAAGGAGTCTATATATGATGTTAACAATTTGGTATCCATAGAGGATGATGTAGAGAAATTGATCTGACTGTTTAGGCAGGTCCTCTGAGTTTGTACTCTTAGAAAGTTCTGTTTGAATATGGACACACCTTGGCACTCAGACGGTGCTGTGATTTTTGTGATTTAATAGGTGCTATAAATTTTAGGAGGTGTAGGACAGCTGAGGAAAGCAGGTCCCTCTAAGCATTTCTTGGGGCCATCTCTTGTCCTGGCCCATCCTCTGCTTCCTGGATGCCATGAGATAAGTAACTCTGTCCCATTACCTGTACTCATTGCTATCATATTTTGTCTCACTTTGGGCTCATAGTGCTAACCATGAAGTAAATATACATTTAAGTTTTAATGAACTTTTCTCAACTGAGCTGATATGCTCCCAAATCTACTTTACAAAATCCCAGTCATGGCTGTCCAAGAGATAGTAAAACAAACAACCTTTTGCTATTTTCCTGCTTGTCCCCTTCCCAGGTGGGAGGTAAGTCTCTATTGCTGAAGACATCATGTATTTCAGAAACAGGATCTAGAGGCTCCTGAACTGGAACTGACCAAAAGCCTCTCTCCTGGTGATTAGCGTTTATGGTACCAGAAAGTGCCATGTAAGCTTCCAAAGGAGGGAAGCAACACAGTCTTCCATGTGTAGGATATCTATGAATCAGAGCAATGGCAAGCCTGGCACAATAACCTTAATGTTGGTAACAAAGAGCTCTCCACTTGGGATTTAGACCTGTTCAAGAAGAGAGGATCCATGACTGGTACTGGAAACTTAGCCATCCAGTTGGTGCTAGTTAAGTCTTGGATCTTGGAAAAGAACCTATAACTACCACTTTACTGAACCAGAAAAATCTTTAACAATCTAAATATTTGGCCTTATACCCACAAGTAAGTGTGGTCTTCATTCCTCATTAAGGAAACTTGTCTTTGCAACAGATGGAGACCCTTATAGGAAACTACAACCAATTAAAAATACAGAGTTGTAGAGTCCAGTCCCAATGAATGCATCTACAAAACCTAAGGCTTGGGGAAGGAACATTTCAGAAGAGGGACTGGAAAGACTAAGAGCTAGAAGATTAGTTTTCTCAGAGTACTGTGCACCCTAGTAATGTCAGAAGCTATACCCATAAAGTCACACCAATATATCTACCTAAACATAAACAGATTAAGGACAACAACAACAGAAAGATTATGAAGCTTTATCAACGTATACAAAGAGTTAAAGACAAGTAAGGAAAACTGAAAGTGAGAGAAGGAGTCTCCCTTAGGGAAGAGCACATCAGTTGGTTGTCCAATACCAAGTGATCAGCCCTGAAGACATACAACCACTAACATTATACAGGTTATATTTAGAGTTATATTTTTATATCCCTATAAAATTTAGGGTATAAAATTGAATATATTTAGGGATATATATGTATACAGAGATACATGTAACAGTAATTAGTGAATAAAATTGAAGGCAATCAAGAGGAATGTATGCAAGGAAAGACAGAAATGATGTAGTCATATTATAATCTTAAAAATCAATCCTTTGACAAATGTGAACCTAAATATCTTCTTAAAGGAATCTTCCTTTAAGATATTTCTATAAAATATTTGTCACAGAGACCAAATCTGACAGAAAGAAAAGGAGTGATAGATAAAAGCTGGCCATTTGAAAACACCTTGGATGCTTGTGGCTAATGAGTCCCAGGAATTATGTCTCTTATCAACTGTCTACCACATTTGAACTAAATCTCTTCTCTTTACTTTGCATATCAGAGTAGATGTACTAATTTGTATCAATAAACATCATTTTAAGTATAATACCCTTTCTTTCATTAGTATGGTTATAAATTAAGTATTTCTTGAACATGTATTTAAGGGGGCTAGAGAGATGGCATAGTAATTCAGACTATGTACTACTTTTGAAGAGGTCTGGAGTTCAGTGTCTAGGACCCGTGTCATAAAGCTCAGAACAGCCTGTAACTCTAGCTCTGGGAGATCTGACATCTTCACCTCCCTGGACTCCTGAACTCATGTGCACATACTAAGTGCACACATCCATACACAGGATTAAAAGAAATCTTAGAAGCTAAGAATAAATTTGGTAAGACTAAATGTACTTCTTCAGTAGGTTCAAATAGTGAGGAGCTGTGCCGGCAGTTAGAGCAAGGAACCCTCCAAGGTAATGTGTGTGTAGGTTTTGAGGAGGAAATGACAGAAAAGGATGGAGTGAGAATAAACTAGTCTCCATGGAGAGAGTGGACTGACTCACTGTGCCTGCTCCCTCTTACCCATTTAGCAACTCCATTCTCTGTCAGGGACCCTGACATAGTCATTATAACATTTAATGCAGTAGAAACTCAACAAACATTTTTCCCATGAATCAGTAAGGGAAGAAAAGAATTACGTGGTTTGAAAGCTTTAAGGTTGAATTTCAAAGATTCCATGCTCCAAGAAAGTTCAGGAAGTCATGTAGTTAACTTGTCTTCAGCTAGTACTTAAACCACACCAAGACATAGCTTTCAATAATTTTCTTTTTAGAAATCCCCACATCCTTACCTCAAAGCATATTTCAGTATCATTAAAAATATATATCTTGAAATCTTCCTTCTATGATTCAGGATCAACTTTTCTTAATAGAAGCAAACTACTTGCATCCTCATACATCTTTGGGTATATTGTTTAGATTGAACCCAGGTTCTTGTGCCTGCTCTGTATCTTCTCTAACCCTGTGTAGTATCCTACTCTCCAAGTGTTTAAAACTTTAGTATATAGTTCCCCTTTCTCTTCAGAATAAACTTCTCAGGAAATGGGACAGGGTTAACTGACAAGCACTCACTTAATTTTTTTATCTTTTTAAAGTGATCCTCAGCAAAGCAGGTAAGTACATGTGCTCCAGATCTTCTTTCTTTCTTATAATTGAACAACACTCAATTTAAGATACTTAGCAATGATAAGAAGAGGTAAGGCCGGGCAGTGGTGGCGCACACCTTAAATCCCAGCACTTGGGAGGCAGAGGCAGGTGGATTTCTGAGTTCGAGGCCAGCCTGGTCTACAGAGTGAGTTCCAGGACATCTAGGACTACACAGAGAAATCCTGTCTCAAAAAAACAAAAAACAAACAAACAAACAAAAAAAAAAACAAAAAAAAAAAAGAAGAGAGGTAAGGCCAACACCCCATTCTCCTCAGTCTGTGACTGTGCTTGACCTGTGATTTATGCAAGCTTGCTTAGGTAGGGCTATGAAAAGCAGCCTATGACCTTGAATGTGATAGAAACATTCTGTATTGAGAGAGCTTCTCTTTTTCAGCCTGACTTTTACTTATAAACCTTCCTTCTTTAAATCAGAGTTTCAGATCACCCAAATTCTCAGGTAAGATTTCAGGCCAAAGGCAGTCTGAGAAAACAGGAAATGTATAGGCTAAATGAGGTGATGTTTAAGGATAACTTACATTCTTTAGGATAAGACGTTCAGTGAGGCTGTGATGTAAGAATTCAACTTCCTTTGTTGCCCCTTTTCTGTGTTACCAATGAAAACATCATTTGTAGTATAATTTGAGATCTTAGGATTGAAATAATGTCAGTGTTTACATCCAAGAAGACACGAGCAAAACAACCCTCTGCAGTTTAAATGTGAGGCAGATTCGATACATGTATGTAAAGTCTCTAATGTTCAGGAAACTGAATTCTAAGAAGGGACAACCAGTCGAGTGAAGGATTTGCTGAGATGGCTGAAGACTGCAGGTGTGCGAAAAGTACTGGTCAAAATTCTGGTGCGAAATAAATCAGTCAGAACCACCTAAGGAACCCGGTTATTGCACAGTTAATATTCAGCGCAAGTTGACAAATCAGACTCCATTTTTTTTTATCTCTAGTAATATGAGGAGAAGTGGAGGAAGCTGGACAGCTTGTCCTTAGATTCTAGTGAAGGCGTCCCTCTTACACATAAGTCCTTTCTCCTCTCCTAGCAGAGGAGAGACCTCATGGCATCTGAGGGCCTTTTCAAGCTCCCAGTCCTCTGAAGTTTCACAAAGAACAACAGATGTTCCTGTTAACTTCTTCCCACTCCATTTGTCCCTTACCATGGTCAAAATGCTTCTCCTACATGTTCCTAACCATGATGACCCTGCAAGGCTGAAATCATTTTCCTTGGTTTGTAATGAGAATGTTGAAATTTGGACATGTTAAGCAGTGTATTCCCAGGTGCACAAATGCAATATGACAAGGCCAGGAATTTAACCTTGATCTTGTAGCATCAGTGGGAATGACCAAGGAACAGTACGATTATTCCTGCTGTTATGAGGTGGGTGCTAGGTCTTAGGGCTCAAGGTCAATTAAGCAGAAGTAGCAGTTACCCAGGGTGATGTCTTCATATGGAGGGTTTCATCTGTCTGCTCGGAATTGGTTCTTTATAGTTAGGATAAACTGTCAAATAATTCTTGTTTTCTTCTTTCTTGTTTTATAGCTAAAATGTTTAGTAGAAACCCAAACTCTGTCTCATCTATATTTGTTTACAGAATGAGAGGAAAGACCCAAGCTTCCTGTTCAGGCTGGTCAGGGTTTGAACCTATACGCTGACTATATTCCATATACTCTAAGATTTTCTTCCCTTGTATATTAACTGCTTTTATGCAGAGTGGGTATCAGTACTGAGAACTTGAAAGAAGCAAAGATATACATGGCACCAAACACCAAATAATGAAATCTACCTCATTAGTCTAACAACAGTCGTTTGGATCAATGATAGCAATGACAACTTATCACCAGACTTAAAAAATAATAATAATGTGTTATAGGACCAAGCATTTGAAAAGCATCTTTCCACTTTGATCTTAGCTCTTGGCTTTTAAAATTTTGATGTTCCCACACCAGACTTTCGTGGTGGGTTTTATATCACTATTGTAATCCTGTTAGCCAGAAATTATATTTCATTGAATACATTAGGCTGCATTTATTTATTAAGCATGATTCTTATTCTTTTCATAAGTCAATATGAGTTCACTTGCAAAATAATGGTGGTGTAGGTTGTTAAGCAGAAGTCTTCCACCATCTTCAATTAAATGTTTTATTAATACTAGTCATATGTAGCAGAGGGTCCCAGTAACTGCCTCTTGCTATATATAACATATTCTGACTATTAAATATCAGTCCTTTGAGGACACGGATGAAATGTAACAGGAAATAGAACTGGCCTACTTCATCTGGTGCTTTGTCATTATTGTTTCATTTGTTTATTTTTTATTTATTTTACTGCTACTAAGATGAGTACTTGTGCTACAGTGTCTCTCTTCCTTTCTCTCTGTGAACATGCCTGCCTTCCCTGCTACATTCGCAAATGCATAACGGCATCGTGCTGCTTCAGCGATAGTTGTTTTGACAGCAAACTATGTCATGAATAGGAGGTAGAAATAGAGTCTGTACCTGCTCTTAAACTTTCAACACCAAACAGTGTCCTAGTGATGTTTCTTAGAGTGCTTGTGAAGTGATTTGCTGTTTCAGTAACTTGAATGCCAGTTAAATTGTGGTGCAGTTCCCCCAGTTATCATGTGATGATGTCCTTGTATTAACTACTGAAATATATCAGGACATTTCAGGACAACAGGCAATACCAGATGCTATTAATGGCTTAACGGTTAATACGTTTGCACTCTTCTCCTTAGCAATTTCGGCAAGCTTACAATCCCTTTTGTGGAAAGCATTTTTAAATGTGTGGGAGCATCCTAAGGTTTCAGCATCTATTTAGATACACATATATTTATGGGCACTTAGCTGCTTTCTGAGTTTATTGCATAGTTGCTATTCCATAAAGTGCTGGCACTCCCTGTGTTCTGAGCACCTGACTTGCAAGCATCCTGAGTAGGTTTGTCATTAGGACTTCTCTCCCACCCATTAAATGTAGATACTCATCTCCAGCCAGCTTCTGCATTCCGAGAGAGAGAGAGAGAGAGAGAGAGAGAGAGAGAGAGAGAGAGAGAGGGAGAGAGAGAGAGAGAGAAAACTACAGAGAGATACAGAGAGATACATAGAGAGAGAGATATACAGAGAGACAGAAAGAATCTTTTTTCTTGTAGTTGATGCCTGGCTTAATTGGAACCACTTTCTGCTAGTCCACAAACATATTAGTATTTGATTTTGATTTTGTGTTTTAGATCATAGTTACATGAGTTTAGCCATTACTACCCACATACCCATGTATTTCACTCATATTAACTCCCCCTTTCATTCTCTCCTTGTTCTTACTCAGGGCCAAAAATAAAATTTTCCTGCCTTCTCTTTTTTTCTATTCTGTGTGTCTCCACTGTAAACCTCCAAATGATTATAACCTTAGCTGAATGTGCAAATGTGCTGGTTAGCTTTGATAAGCTTGACATGAACTAGAGTAACCTTGGAAGAAGGAACTGCAGTTAAGGAATTTCATCCATCAAATTTGCCTGTGGGCATGACTTTGGAGTCATTTTTTTGATTAATGATTTATTTAGGAAGACCCAGCGCATTGTGGGTAGTGCCACTCCTAGGCAGGGGGTCCTGGATTGTATAGCAGGAGAAGCTGATAAAACCAGGAGAGCAAGACAGTAAGCAGCACCCCTCCATGGTTCCTGCTTCAGTTACTGCCTCCAGGTTCTTGCCTTGAGTGCCTTCTCCAACTTCCTTAAATGACAGACTATTACACAGAAGTGCAAGTTGCTTTTAGTTGGTTCTAGTTTATGCCAGCAACAGAAACCTATTTAGGACCATAAGGGAGAATGGCATCTCACTCTCAAAGAATGTAGTCTCTACCTGAAAAATAGTGATTAATGCATATAAAATGTTGAAAGTTATGGAATTCTTTTGCTCTTGTTTTCTATAATCTCTAAAATTCTCAATCTATTTTCTTTAAGTCTACTTCATTTTCTTCAAGATCCAAGGTACTATCAATTGTCTTTTCCCATCTAATCTTGTGGTATTACATTACTTCCCTTACATTGCACTAACTGCATCCTAGCATAGCACTGCAGGTACATGTGGGCTTATTAAGCTTGTGGGAGTCTTGAACATGATGTACTACTCTGTTTAACTGAGCAAGTAATTCTGAGGTTGTAAACAAATTCTGGAGTGTAAGTTGATGACTCCATTTTGTTTTTTTGTGGGGATCAAATGTTCTAAGTACGGGGTCACAGACAATTATGACAAGGTGCTTTTCCCTGGAAAGCATGCTGGGAATTCTTAGAATATTACCTAAACCTGAACCATCTTTCAACATTCAATGATAACCAAGAAGGAAGTAGATGACAGAACTTGAATTGATATTATCATCCATTCTCAATTTACACCTGGATTGATGTATAAATAATCTGCCCTGCTTTGATACTGCAAGGGTGCTACATAGAGTAGTAGCTGAGGGGCATAATCCAGCTACTTCTACAGCAAAAAATGTCTACAGGTTTTTAAAAACTGAATTAAATGCAGAAAAGAGGTTTCATTTAACCTAGGGGCATGAGATCAGGAAAGATGTAGGTCTTAAAGTTTGTCCTGTTAAGTATAGTGGATTTAGAAATTTAATGGGTGTGTTTCTGCTCTCAAAATGAAAGGAAGAATGCAAACTGAGTCCTGGTGTTTTCTGTGACTGACGACTGACTTCTCATGTGTTCTTAGTTAATTATCATAGATTACTGTCAGAGAGGTAAGAAAAGAATTATCCTCGATGTTTGAGAGATAAAGACAGTCAAGGAAGAAGAATTGTCTCCTCACTTGTCTGTAATTAAGGAGGTTCAACAGAGAGTGGAAAGAAAATATTTTCAGGTTGAGTAGGTGGAGAAAAGAGTGGAGAATTCACCAAATATTTATGAATTGTATAGTTATTTAGTAAACAATAATATTAACTTTGCCTATGATTAAGAAAACCCTCAAGACATTCTAACTGACTTGTTATTCTGATGACAAATTCATAAGGTCTCCACAAAAGGATCACATTACATAGTTTTGTGGAACTCCTTAATTATGTATAGGGACCAGATTCAACTAAATATTTATTATGTTTAATAATTATTCACTAAATTAAGAATAAGGAAAGAAATTCTTTACAAGAAAAATAATTTTGATTTTTGATACTGACTGAGAAATCCCTTAATTTGACAGTATTGAGGCAGCTTGACAAAGTCTAAAACTCATCTTAAAGATAGAATTCATGAGCTCTGAGGTCATTTTAGAGCCTTAGAGATTGGGACATCCCTACAAAGTATTACTTTAATGCCTGGAAAAGAACAGCTATTTTGGGGATATAAATGGTTAGAAATCAAACATGATGGAGGATCCTCTTTGCTCCACGTTAAATATTCAGCTCTTCTTGATGACCTTGTATGATTCGCTTAGACCAAAATGCCGCATCCCCTTTTAGTAAGACATGTGATAAACTCAAAGCATGCTTTCAGGTAATTGTACCAGTATTCATTTATAAAGAATAAATTTCTTTAGGTAATCAAAAAAAAATTTCAGAGAGTGGGAAAAATGACATCCCATGTGAATCGTCCTCAGTTTTCCTCAGTCTCTGTGATGGATTCCATTATCTCAGAAATGACCTTTCCAGTTCACATCTCTTTGAGGCTAATACAATTCTTTGCCATTCTGCTATAATGAAAGTATTACACGGATAACTATCCAGCACGATCTTCCAGAAGGAGGACTAATTTGGGAAGGAATAAAGTACTTTAACATAGCATTAAGTCCATCTCACTTTTTTTAATCCTTAAAACTTTTGGCTGGAATAAAGGAAGTTTGTGGGCATGGTAAATACTCAGAACTCCCCATTCACTGAAGATACAATTTTTATTGACACATGCATGGACAGCTGTATAAATGCTTTATTATTATTATTATTTTTAATTTTTCTCTTCTTCTTTATAAATGCTTTTCTTAAAGAATTCAGCCACGGGCAAGCCAGGTGTAAGTTAATAGACATGCAACAGATATCTCAGTTGAAGTTTCTTTTTAGGGACTTGAAGGCCAGCAATCAAGGTCTGTGACAGTTTTCCTAGACTCAACATAACCTGTAAGCATGTATGGCCTGTTTCTACCTGCAAGAAGCATTATGATAGTTTGTGTAGAACATAAAACACTAATTACGTGCTCTTGTTAAGTGTATAGCTGTTTGAAGTGGTAGCAAAATGTAGCTCTGTGCAGGGTGGAAAGAGCTGTGAATAATGAGGGAAGCTGCCCTGGACAGGCTCGAGCATGCAGGGAGGTGACATCTGTGGCAATCTACAGCATCTTCATCTGAGATGCTTGAATGCTGTTGTTTGCTCCTTTCTTATTGAGGAAATCCAAGGAGTACAAGATGGTGAGATTGTGACCTTTAACACAGAGATCCAAAGAGCGATACATACATTCTTCTTTAGGCTGACCACATGGTCTACAGTCAAGGCCTGATAGTCTTTTTGCAGGGGCCAATTAACTTTATAAACCCATGCTTGTTCTGGATGCTAATAAAGTTAGTGAAATTCCTTAGAAGATATAAATGGCTTTGTAAAAATGCCTTTACAATGACACATCCATGACACAATTGTCTGGCAGAGATTTTAATTGCCATGGTGTGGATGTGGAAATAGTGCGTCAGAGATTTCGGGTAGTTTAGCAGCATCAGGTATTTGAGCTAGAGCCGTATAAGCTGAGAACAAAATGTAGAAAAATGGAAGACAACTCAATAAAACATAAGACTAACTTAGTTACTCAGACCTGCACTGTGACATTAATGAGTTTGACTATAAATATGTCCCTCTTTCTGAATTTAGCTATTGATTAACTCCATGGTGTTATTTAAGCATAAATCTTTCAATATCTAAGAAACAAAAGTAGAAGGTGGTATTAAAAGTGGCATAAAGTCTGTAGAAAGTGAAAGCCTAATTTTTGTTTAATGTGATTGTTAAAACAGCAAGGGTGCCTCAGAGGTTTCCTTCAGAACCTGACATTGTCACGTTAATGTTTGAGATCTGTACTATTTATGACCTGGCAGAGAAGAACTTGTCTAAGCGATAAATGCTCCTCATTTTGTTCCTTCCTTCCTTCCTTCCTTCCTTCCTTCCTTCCTTCCTTCCTTCCTTCCTTCTTTCTTCCTTTTTATCTTTATTTCATTCTTTCTCTTTCTGAAAAAATTGCAGATACCCTGTAATTTGGATCCACTAGTATCATTAAACAAACCAGGCAGCGGCTGGCCTTGGCTCTTTGACTAACCTGCACATCCCTCTTTGTGGGGTGGCATGTTTCCTTTGGCTGGGAGGCTACAGCTTTGGCATTTAGAGCCTCTTAACTCAGTCCCACAGCTCTTAACTCGTGCTTTTCATCTACACTGTCCTTGACACCACACAAACACTCCATGCTGAAAACTTTTTGCAGAGTTTCAACCTGTCTGCTAGACTAAACAGAGACAAGGAAACAGGTAATGACAGGATTGAAACATAGTTTGGGGATCTTGGGAGGAAAAAGAAGGCAAGAAAAAAAATTGATGAAGAACATAGTCACCCAAGCTTACGTTGTCTCATCAGAACCTCTCAGTGTTTGGAACTTTTCCCGAGCCTTGCCCTATCGAGACAGAAAAGACTTATTAGATCATTGTGTCTGCTTCCCCACCTGGGCAGGAAGGAGTCTCCCATAAGGAGAACATATGGCTTGGGCTTAGATTAGCAACCAAGAATGTCAGTTGGCAGACAGATGGAAGCGAAGCAGAGAGTTGTGTGAGCCTTGCTAGCCTGGACCTCAGAAATGAATTTTAAAAATTAGACTCTATAAATTTAGTGATGAAAATAAGGATTGACCCACTTGGGCAGAGGAAGAGGAGCTGACATTCAGTAAACACATATGAATATCCAGGTGGAGAATTGGTTTAAAAACAGGCTTACAATCATTCGATTTTACAAGGGAAGGAAGTGAGACTCAGAATCATGGGGTCCCTGCCCAGGTTAGGAAGTCATCGAGTTAGTGAAGGTCCAAGTTTCTCAGGAAATCTACTTGAAAAACCATGCTTTAAAAACAATAACGATGTCAGGGGCAGCCCTGCTTATACACTGAAGGCATAAAATCAGCCATATGACTAAAATTAGCAATAGGTCTATCATACATGTATACTAACACCAAGTCTTAGATTTCTGTGGAAAAACATTGAAACAGATGTCTATAAGCTATTGTAAACAGGCAGCTTTTGTGGAAATTTACAAGCCTGAGTTGTCATAGACCTTGTAAATAGGTAGGATAGTGCCAGCTTAGATAAGGACAAGTGAATCATAGGCAGAGTCATAGTGACCTGTCCCCTGAACCTTCACCCAGCTGATACCCTGTTCTGAAAGATATCTGTACTCCCCCTGAACACCTACTCTCTGGTGTCATCCCCTTCCCCACGTCCTGACTTTTTGTGTTTATAACCCCTATGTGAATAAGTAAAAATTATGATTTGATTTAAAAACAAAACAAAACAACAACAACAACGATGATGTGACAGGGTAGCATTTTAGATGGATTTTCAGGATTTAGGGTAAAGGGATGATGAGAGGCTTGTTGCCCTTCTGTAGGATTTACTCAGCTTAATAAACTTGCTCTAGATTGTTCTTTATCTTCTGACTGTAAAGGTCCTGGCATTGCACAAAGAAGCTTTGGGCAACCAGGATGAGAAACCATTTTGGAGGAGGGGTTTGAGAGTTGTAGTCTAGATTTACCACACCAGTGGTCTATAGGAGACGGTGAGATCTGGGGATACAATACAATAGTAGTGAAATGACGAGCATCAATTATATTCAATATAGCATAAGTGTGTGTGTGTGTGTGTGTGTGTGTGGTGTTTTGTAGGGACATATATGTTCAAATCAGAGCAAAAATTATCCGGAGGAAAGACTCCTATGGCATTAAGAGGCCAGAATCTGAGAGTGGGTGTTCAAAGGTGGATGAACAATCTGATTTTATTTCTGACTATGGAGAAATAAAGATGTGGTTGGAGAAGAGGGGTGGGGATACTATCCAACTTCAAATGAGATAGAATGGTGCAAGAGAAACAACGCTGACTGAGATAGTCAGGAGGGAGGCCCTTTTTCTAATGGCAGACAATGACTACCAGACATGAAAATTTTAACACTGATATTGTTAAAAGACGAAGAACTAGAGAGCTACAGGAACTAAGGAATTCAGAGACTACAAATCCCCTTCTTTCCCAGGGAAGAACATATCATTTGATAATTGAATCCCAAATAGTCAGTCCTGTCTGAAATCATATGCATACAAATCATATTATACAGATTGAGCAGGTTGTATTTATACATCATGGAATATAGCAGGTTGAATTTATATATCATGCTATATATGCATAACAACAATTATAGAAAAAGTTTGAGACAATTAAAGAAAATGTTTGAAAGATAGTGGGAGGTACATGAGAGGGTTTGGAGGGAGGAAAGGAAAGAAAGAAATGAAGCAATTATAATCTATAAATATTTTGGAAAGGTTTCTTCAGTCATAGAAGAATAATTACGACACATCAGGATCTATGGAAGCCTCTTAAAAACACTGCTGCTGACTGCTCATCAGGGCTGACCACAGTGTGAGGGATTCTGGTGTTGACTGTGACCAATAGGGATGGAATCAAGGGTGATTCTGTAAACATTTTATAATCAACCAACATGCCATGGATCCCACCAGTTAGCACTGGCACTGCTTTGTCAAATGACCTGGTTATAAGCAGTTAGGTAGTGGTGCTTCTGATGAATCTGAGCTATGGAGACAGGGCTCCTTCTGATGAAAGTTCTTCCTTGGCTTGTTCTTTAAGGGAGCCTGCTATGGTGAGGTGAGATGTATGATGTGTGGAGAATGCCAAGAGCTCCTTGGGTCCACCCTTAACCTCTTCTTGTATGCTCTCGATCATCAATGTTTGTATATAGCTTTAATGGTTTAGGAAAGAAATAGACTTGAAGTCTGAAGGCGTAAAAGCAACCCTTGTTCTAGACCAGTTCATTTCATGAAATGACTGTGCCATACTTCAGTTCTTGAGTGTATAATATGAGATAGATGAGAATGGGGCATTATTGAGATCTCAGTGTCAAGGACTTAAAATACAACTTATGATTTGCTTCAAAATGTCTGTTCCATCTGAGTTCCAGATAAAGTGTTACTTCCATTTTCCTTCCATCAAAATGTCTATAAGGAAGTAATTTTCATCATATCATGTGGTGATTTTCTGATTCTGTGAAGAAGAAACACATACACACACACACATACTCTGTGTGTCTCTGTGTCTGTCTGTCTGACACACACACACACACACACATTCTCTCTCTCCCTCTGTGTCTGTCTCTTTCACACACACATACACACACACACACACACTCACACACACTCTCTCTCTCTCTCTGTCTCTCTCTCTCTCTCTCTCTCTCTCTCTCTCTCTCTCTCTCTCTCT